>NC_140599.1:13330974-13593474 GCF_057381915.1 Diplotaxodon limnothrissa | reverse complement strand
ACCAGTGCTGAACAGAATGTACACTTTGTAGAGCAACATATGTTCCCATCCAGATATAATTTTCAAGGACGGCCTTGTAATCCTATATTACAGCTATTACAACAACATAGCCTCATAGTAGAAGAGTCCAGGTGGGGAAATGGTCTGTCTGCAGTCCAGACCGTTCACATTGTTACATCTTGTGCAGCTACATCAGCACCAACTAAGGTCCTCCATCACAGTAATTTCATTTTTAAAGAAGTGACTTGCACAAGCAGTAAAGAAAAGGTGAAAACAAATGCAGTATTCATGCAAATGTGTCATTCTATAGATTTTAGAGGTTCCTGCCCTGCATTTGTATACTTTAATCTTTCAGTTGTTTAAGTCTTTATGTAAGGAAAATCTGTCCTCTCACATCTGCTTTCATTTATGAAATTTGGCTGAGTCCTCCACTTTTATCCTGTTTGTCATATCTGCTTTTCCACCCCGTCAAACTCAGTTTTGTCATCATTGTGATCCAAGAATCTTCTTGCCTGCTTTATCTGAACCAATCAGTGTATGTTTCACATTCTTTGAAGCTCATTGCTGTTCTATCGTTTTGTCTTTGAAACCATCACTCCCGCAACTTGCTTTCTTCTCAAGCCTCCAAAAGCTCCACAAGCACATGTAGACTTCAGGTATTCTTGGACACCACAGTGCCCAAGAATACCTGTTTGGTACACTGGACTACGGTGCTGCTGGATGAGATAAGTAATAAAATGTTAAAATCAGGAGCCTGAGCTGATGAAAGTTTCAGATATGATCCATCAAAATATAACACTGTATTTAAAGTCTAATTTGGGCCTTTTTGTATTTAGAATAAATATTAGAAAGATGCCTGACCTCAGGCATAATCTTGATGACAGTTAATACGCCCAAATGATTTTATTATTTTGTGATTTGAGATTGCCTTCTATTCAAGCGAAAGCAAGTTGAGCAGAAGAAAATGGATGGATGGAAATAGCTTTCTAGTGTAGAATTAAGAAAAAACAGAGCATTGTTTCTTGTTAGTTTCCAACATGTCTTGTTGCCATGTCAGCTGATTTAAAAAAATTCATAAAGTTCCTCTTGAGCAATCCTTACAAAGGGTGGTCTGGGCAGGATTAAGTCCAAACACTTAATTAAGAACCACTCAGAATAAACAGCGACTCAGATATAACTTCCCTCAAATCTTGGCACAAATATGCTGGTTTGGTGCCAGGACATTACCAAACACGAGCAGACACATAAAGACAGATTTGTGCATGGGGAAAACTGAAATTGCTCACTCCTGCCTTTGTGAATACAGGAAAAGAACCTCAAGTCTCTAAAGAACATCAGAGACTTCATGCAAGTTTGAATGAAAAAGCTCCATAGACCTGCACTGAAAACATGATTTCTCTGTCAGTAGAATATACCCCTCTTGCTTACTTTCCTTCCTTTCTCTTTTCATTGACTCAATTGGTTTCCTCTTTTTTTTCACCCCCACCCTGGAGTCTTTAATTAAGTTATCAACTCTGCTATTCTGTCTGAATTTAAATGTGTTTAGTGAAATTAACTGGTAATAGACCTCTTAAATTCTGAATTGAAGTATGTTAATCTGTGTTAATATTATTACTTCTTTCTACTTATTATTACTTAATTCACATTTTCCTCTTTTTCTTTTGCTTCATCCTTTTTCCTCCACTCTATTCTTTGCGCTTGGTGACAGTGGGGAGGAAAAACTCCCTTTAAACATTAAGAAAACTCTAGCAGAACCAGGTTTATATGAGCTAGCTAGTTATTTTAAAGCGCTGTGTAGAACTTTCTGAGAGGAGTCACTAATTTGCTTTACTGGCTGAGATTGAAGGAGGGTTGACAAGCAGAAGTGGTTGCAAGTTGAATATCGAGACAGAAACCTACCTGCTCGACAGTAGTTAGGGGCTGGTAATGGATCCACTCTTTTGCCACATAGGACAACACTGTAAACAGGGAGACAAGGACATTAACATCAAAGTTCTAAAGGAATGTAGAAGAGCGATAAGAGCCCCTGATTATCGTTCAAATACTGCAGACAATCTGGTGGACACTGGTTGGCAAAGTACAGGCAGCTGATGAGGCTAATGAGAAACTGATCGTCTGGACAAAGAGTGGAAGACTCCAGCCTGAGGCGGGTTCACACCTGCCCGAACCAACCTGGATTTAAAAGGTGTTTAAAGCAAAGCGGTGGTGCTGATGGTGAAAATACTGGAATTATTCTTATTTAAAGAATTATTTCCTTATAATTTTGAGTCTTTCCTTAATTTGCAAGTGAGGAAGGGAACCAAGGTAAATCCAGAGATCTGGGGTGGTGGAGAGTTAGGAAGCAGGTAAGTTGTATTTTATTTTGCTTGTGCTCGTTGCTAGTTCTGTTTTTTTAATCGATTCCCCAGGTTTTTTAAAAATATATTTATTAATTTTTTTCAGTTTTTAGTGTTCTGATATCCAAACCACATAGTGTAATAGAATTCTGTTTAAATGTTGCAGATTATCATTGTTGACTGACAGTGTCTGTAACTGCATTTGGATTCCCATTCATTAATCTTTTCAGTCCCCTCACTGATCCCACTGGGCATTTAACTCTTCATCAAATCCTCCCCCTCACTAGTTTTTTCTGTTCTGTGCAGCAGTGTCTCTTGTTCCTCTTGCTCAGTGAGTATACAAAGTGCTTTGAAAACTTTCAGTTCCTTGAACCTCAAGAATAATCCCCCAGTATGCACTGTTTAGGTGGAACAAGATAGTCACAAAAATAGTTTTTGGTGGTAAAGCTACCGATACTAGAGACAATAAGCATGGGATACACTGAGTTTTATGTATATTAGCCATGTGATGCCTTTTGAATGTCCAAAATCCTCACGAAGGATTGCCTTTTTAGTTGTTTAAGGAAAATCCATAATGACCAACAACTCCTCTTTGTTAAAAAAACAAAACAAAAAAATCTTTAAACCAATTTGCAACTTTAATGTTAGAATAAAGACTAGGGGCTGAACAGGGTCGGAGAGAAAAATCATCTGTCAGTGGAGATTCAACAGCCAGTGTGCATGACGGCACCTAAATCCTTGCAACTCATAATGGCTTCTCAGGAACAGAGTGTTCAATAAGCTTTACTGAATCACATCCTCTGTGTTTCTCTACCTCAAGGCCATGATTGCTTTTTTTAACCTACAGCTTTAGTTTTAATACAGCTTTTCAAAAGATGTGTTAATCAGTATTCTTAAGACATAAAGATTCCCCCCAATGAAAAAAAATAGCTTGTAAATATTGCATTCTAACAGTAAATGCAAATTCTACATGATCTTACATATATCTGCACACTTCACTAGCCAACAGAACATCCCACTAATAAATATTACCATGATCAATCTTTTAGTGTATTTAACAGAGAAAATATTCTAGTCATTCAAACAACTAATAAATCTTCTTTGGACAGGAAATATAAACTCTGAATCCTAATAAAGGACACACGCCAGGTGAAAAGATGTTGCTAGGCAGCTGTAAGGTAACAAAGCTCTAAGAGATAGCCGAGACAGATATATGTAATGGACTTTATTTTATAAAGTCCTTGAAGCTGTATTTATTTGCCTTTCAGCAGGGTATCAGTAAAATGACATCTCTGTCAATGTGATGTCTTTACTAGTCAATAAAAGTTCACTTCGATTCAGTTTTGGAAAAGGCACTTTAGGTTATACAGTAAAAAACCTCGCAATATGAGAGAGAACGCAGTGGCTATTGGGTTGCCCGCTGGACAGCTCAGCACATAAATGTGCTGGAGAGGAGAAGTGTTCTCCTCACTCTCAGAAAGAGGACAGACAACACAGTTACAGCAGTTTACAATCAAGCAGGGTTGGGCTAGCTTCTCCTCTCTTCTGTGAGCCAATCCCAAGGATCACCAGCTCTTCAATGGAAAACCGTGTGAGCTTCTACTTCAGCAAAAGCAGCTGTCTGGGTTGTTTGTTTGCACTGTGGTGTACTGGGATATTAGGGCGTACTGTCTCCTCTTGGGGTATGCTAAAGAGTTACCCCCTCCTGACATAATAGCGAACGTATGGTTACTTGGTAACTTTGGTTCTCTGAGTGAAAAATGATGTTTCAAGATTAAAAACACCTAGAGATATGTTCTGATTAAATTAATACCAGCACATCTGCTTTATAGGTAAGTCGTGTGGCATGGCCAAGCAAGTGAAAGTATCCACACACCCTGACTAGCAGGGGATCATGCCGATACATATGAAATATTTAACGGAGCGGAGAGATCACTTAACAAACCGTATGCTTCTGTTTATGCTCACATAAAAAGGGGTATTTAAAACTTTATTTGACTTTTCTTTCACACATAATGGTGAGAGATATTATCAGAAAAAAAGTTGTTGATAGTGTTTCTGCTTTTGAGGGATCTATTACAACAATTTAAAACAAAAATAAATATAGATTTCAAGCCTAGCAGGAATAAATGCATGGACTAGTTTTTCAGCATCACTTTGCAAGATGTTGCTATAAGTGACTAAACACCACATACACAGTATTACACCACAGTTGATGGACACTCCCTTTCCCTTTTACAAAGCAACTTCTATATTACTTCCGAGACCCACTTCTAGCCATCTCTGCACTTTATTTAAGCAGAGCGTAAAGTAACTCACTACCCTTCTAAATTGTCCCTGATAAAATGATCTCTTTTCTCTGGTTTCATTTCCTGCATGCCATTCACTCCCACTGTGAACATTTTCACTGTACCTGTCTACTGAATGCATGCATGCATGCCTTTGCATGTTGCACATCTAGGTGTGTGTGTGTCTGTGCTGGTATAACACACCAGTCACTGTCTGATGCATCTTTACCCTGGCTCAAAATCAAAAACACTTGTACTGTATCCCCCCAGGGACCGAGGCAGACAGCAGTAGACTGGCAGCAGCAGACACACAAAGAAAGGAAGAAAGGAACAACAAAATGAGAGCTGAAAAGAAGAAGGAAGAACAGATGCAGAGATGAAAACACAAAATGAAAGCAAGATGCTTGTAAAAGGAGTTGAGGGAAAGAAAGAAAATAAAATAACACAGATGTTTTAAAGAAAGGATGAGAGATAGTGAAAAAAGGAGAAAAGATAAAAAATTCAGTAGAATAGGTAGAGGAAAAAAGAGAAAATGGGAGATTCAAAGCAGAAGCAAAGTAAATGTCACCAAAAACAGAGAAAGAGAGACTCAACCTAAGAGGTGAGGCTTAGTCATGTTGGCTTTGTACAACATCCCCACTGTGCTGCTTCCTCTCATACCCTCACATTGTTGGTCAAATGGATTTGACTATGCATGTGTGTCCACTGTGAGCTTTGTCTTTCTTTGCTTTTTGAATTTTGTCCACACTTGGTCAGGCAAACTGGTGTGTTTGACATCAAAAGATGGCATCTGAAGCAAAAATGTCAGTCCAACTTTTTAAAAGAGAAATGTATTTAGTTAATCTTTAAAATGAAAGTAGTTAGGCAGATAAGATGGTGTGTGACAGCAGTTGCTGTAGCTCAAAAGACATCGGCGACTACCAACAAACAACCAGGTAGTCCGAGTCCTGGCAACACCATTAACATATACACCAATGTATCATTTGTGTATGTATGTGTGTGTATGATAAAAGATGCATGATTGTGTGTTTAAACAGATGGATGTGTGCTTTCCAGACAAAAGATTAAGTCAGATTTGAATGAATTTCAGTTTTCCAATGCTGATGTGATTCTCCTGATGTTTAATGTAATCAAAAACTACATTTTTATTATGGAGAGGTCTTGAACCACCCGTAATTTGTACAATTCTACTGAGCTTGAATGTCGATATTAGGATTAGGATTCAACTTAATTGTCATTACACATGTATAAATACAGGGTAACGAAATACATTAAATACAGATATTTGGTATGACCACCTTCAACACAGCCTGAACTCTTCTTGAAGGAGATTCAAAGCTCTGTCTGCCTTTTGTTTTGCTCTCTATTAAGATCTTCCATTGTGTGTGTGTGTGTGCGTGTGTGTGTGTATTTTTAAATTCAGGTAATATTTTACTACATTGTGTTTGGGATCACTGTCATGCTAAAAAATTAAGCTGTTGGCAATCAGACGCTTTTCCAGATGGTACTGGACGATGGACCAAAATCTGAAATCTGGAACTTTTCTGCATCATCAATTGTGACAAGATCCCAGCATCAATAGGTAATACCATGACAGAGAATCCCCCATGCTACAGACAATGTTAGACATTCGTTGTTATACCTCTCTCCAGACCTCCTCCTCTATACCAAGTGACGACAGTTTGAATGAAAAATTTCAAATTTGAATTTAGCGCTGCATATCCAATCTGTGCCACGGATTTGCAATCCATTTCTTGTGTTAACTGGCATATCTCATCCTTTCTTCCTGTTTCCTTTCTTTACTAATGGCTTCTTGACAGCCACCTTCCACTGAGACCATTTGTAATATGGTTTTGGCCAGATGCATGTCTCAGGTCCTGTGCCAGGTCTTTGCTGGACATTTTCCTATTTCTTAAGTGCATGACTTTCAGATACTGTTCATCTTCTGTAGTTCAGGTCTTCAAGTCATTTCTTCCATTTGTTCAGTTTCCTTAATTTCTTTTAAGCACACACTGTAAACCACTCCAAGATATGCCAAGTTTTTAGCTAATAGCTAATAGCTATTTAGTTAATAGCTAATAGCTCTTTAGGAATCACCTCATTGCTGAAAAATATACATCTTTGGTATTTTTCATAAATTCAGCTTAAGAAATGGAAGCTATGTGTTTTATTTTTTGGTGATAGGTGCTATCAACAAAGTGCCAAAAGGTCAAATTTAAAATAGCTAAATTGTTTTTAGGTATATACACAACACTCATTCATCCCTTGACACCCCTTCTATTATGTTTGAATTATGTCAAACATAAAAAGGAAGAAACATAGATTTATTGCACTTTTGGACATACAGTATTTCTCTGTGGATGGTGAGCTTTATACAAACACAAGCAGCTTTTTATAAAATTTGCTAGCTTAACATGAACTATATTATGTAGAGGAAAAATATCCCATTTGCCAAATTCCTCATATCTACCCAACGCACACAATCACAGCTCCACTGTTTCATATGCCCGGGCAGAATGTCCACATGTTCAAATAAGTAATTACATTCCCAAAAAAGAACAGTATAGGATTTATTTGTGTCCTTCTTCCTGTCCCCCTTCTCTCTTTCTCTATCCCCCAGTCATCTAATTTTACATTTTTCTAATTAATTCTCTTGATTCATTAGGAATGGGGAAGAGGAGAGAAAAAATGAGTGGGAGAGTGAGGGATGAGAGAGAGGAGTGGAGCATCTTGCCATCTGCAATTCTCTCCTGCAGGGCAAAATGATGAGTCTGTTTCTTCAAACTGCAGCGAAAATACTTGGCGCACTGAAATAATAAAGAGGGGAAACCAAAACAAGACCAATCAAAGCAGAAAAACAACTAGAGTAAGCTCTGCTCAAGGCAGCCTGACCCACCGCTGCTTCCCCTCTAACCCCTACTGTTTGTCTCCTACCTCCTTGTGATATGTTTCACTCCCCCACCCACCACCACCCACCCCCAATCCATCCACAACATTTTGCATTTATGTCGTGTTTTAGTTTGAAATTGGTTCTGACAGCACCGGAAACACAATTGTTCAGACAAAGGCTGGAATAAAAGGAGAGACACGGGGAGACATGGTGGGATGGACAGAAACGGAGAGTAGACTGAGAGAGGGAGATGTTAAGAGAAGAGGAAAAAAAGCATTAAAGATTCAAAATGTGAGACAGAGAAAAAAACTATGGTGACAGAGAGGGAGCTCTCTATATAGCTCCCTGCATCCTGGATTTTCACAATGTTTAAAGAGAAATTTCACATTTAGCGGTGAAGTTAGTTGCTTGGCGACTTGGTGTTTGCAAACATCACATCCCAAGCTCTTTATACTCTGTGCTGTTATTTGTGTACATGTGGTCGATAAACACTGCTACTTTTTTTTAAACTTTTTTTTTTAATTGTTTGAGACAAAAAGAGAGAGATTTTATCTTGTTTACTGTCGAATCCTCTTTTGATTGAATTTCACTTCAATACCTTCGATTTAACCAGGAAATTCAAATATATACATGAGGAAAAATAGTGTTTCTGATTCATATGAATTGTTAATCCAAAATATGAATTTATCCCACATTCAGAATACACTGCATTCATGAGATTTTGTGGCCTCGTGGAATTAGTGATTTTGTAGTTAGCAAAGATATTAATTGAGGCTAAATATTTAAACCTTATCTTGAGTAGGTCCCTTATCCTGTCTGGCACCAGTACTTTGACAGGGGACCCTTTGGGTTTTTGCAAATTGTAGGGTGGAGCATTTGTTGACCGGGCTTGTCTGGCACATGTGAAGTCACTGTCATCAGTGAGTGCTCTTCCCATCAGCAGTGAGTGGGTGGCAGAGGGGCAGGGAGGGCAGCTGGGGTTCTCGGTCTGCTTGTCTGGGTGCTGCATTTCAATGTTACATCTACATTAATGCCAGGATACAGATTTTCCCAGCACAGCATTACATTGTAAAAAGAAGAATAATGCAATTTACTTCTCTTGCTTTTAATGTAATTTCTAAATAGTATAATGCTGCTGCAGCTTTTAACTATCAGTACTTTTAAATTGATTTCTCTTACTTCTGAAAGTAGAAAACAGAGCTTAGCGGAAATCCTTTATGGAAAGTTTACAAGGGAAGTAACACATACTTTATTTATCCTTGATTTGAGAAATTCATTTAATTTTATTTAGAAATTTATTAAAAGAAAATAAACTAATAAAAAAGAAATTTCTTGAAAGTGTAGCAGGAACTAAAAATGATTATACTCTTAAGTATGTGGCAAATTTATTATGTAAAGTATGTTTTATTGGACGGGGATTTATAAGTTGTTGTTACTATCTGTTGCAGAGCAAAACTGGAGTGATTCCACCTCCAAAGAGGAATTAAAGGAAAAGAATAAAATCCAAAGATATCTCCTTTTATGTTGGTCAAGTACAGCATTGCCAAAGCAAACAAAAAGTTACTTTCTAAACATACTATTTAGAGAGGATTTACTTCTCATGGGCACATCGTTTTTATTTTAGAGTTACTGGAATAATTATTTGATTCTTTGCTGAATTTGTAAGTTTGCTCACTTCCAAAGAAATGAACAGTCACTATTTCATATGGTAGCTTCATTTTAACCTCCTAGGACCAGAGATGGGCAATAACGTGTTACAAGTAACAGTTACACTAACGTGGCGTTACTGTTATCCGATTACTTTTTTCAAGTAACGACTAAAGTAAGGGATTACTATTGCAAAAAAAGGTCATTAGATTACTGTTACTTTCCCGTAAGGACGCTGCATTACTAAAACCGGGATTTTTTGTGTCTCATGACAGTGACGTAAGCGAGTGCGACGTTCGTGGCAACAGCTGTGTGCAGATCAACAATGGATAATATATCGAGTGCAGGGGAGAGTACGAGCGTGCAGCGTTTAAAGCGTGGAAGTACTGACCTTACTTTGAGTTTGATTCCGTAAAAAGTGACAAAAAAATTAGCGTTCACTGTTCACTGCGTGGGAAGAAAACTTCTTTTTACAGCGAAAAAAAACCCTAAACTTCCGAGCCAGCACCAAGTACGCTACCACTGGAATGTGAAATTCACAGAGAAACTCACGAATTCTTCCACTGACCGCTGCGGCACACCTGCACCAGGGCAAACCTCCGCCTGCCCAACTCCTGCTATACAGGTGAAAATAGAGCAACAGGACCGCTGAGTCTTTGATTTTAGTTATTTTCTGCTGTGTTTTACTTGCATCTATTTGAAAGAGTGAGTGTTAACACAAAAAACTATTTTAATTTATGTGCTGGAATGTGCAGAAAATAGGTTTAAATGTTAAACAAATTTCTTCCAGTTAGAGAATGTTGCATATAATTAAATTTTTGCTTGATGCATAAAGTTAAAAGATTAAAACTAATAAAACAAGTTTTAAAAAGAGACTTTTTCATTTGATTACATTTTGTATGATGGATTATACAGAAAAGTACACAGCAAATCCAGCATGTCCAAATTAACACTGTCGGATTTGATTTCAACACTATTAAAGTGTCTATATGGGTCCACACCAGAGAGTGTTAATTTAACTCTTTTTGGAGAGTTGGTACGTTAACTCTGATTTAGTGTTAAACACCAAATCTGTCTGGAGTTGATAATTTAACACTTGGTGTTAAGAGTTTATATATTAACTCTCAAAGAGTATTTTAGTTTAACTACGTAAGAGTTATCTTCTAATTCATTCTAAAAAGCGGGAATTTTACTGTTCTGAACTTCTAGAAATTTCTTTTGGAAATAAACATTTACTAAAAAGATGCAATGGTTTTTGAAAAACATTTATTCTGAACTGTGCACCACAATTTCAAAACATTTTCTGAAAGATGTAACAGTGTACATGTTCTCACTTTCATTAGAATTTTGTTTATCAAAAGGTCTGACATGGTAAATGCAAATAACAGCATTCTCATCACTTATTTCTTCAATACAATATGCATGTCCTTCATTCATCCCTTTGTGGAACTTCAACGCACTTCTGCTCTCCCCCATATTCCATCTTCACAAGCATATCCTGTGTGGAGATTGAATAAAAATTAGTTGACACTAATTAACGGCACAAATAATCCAGTAAACAATTGCAGCACAGTAAAAAAAAAAGGAATCCTCTTTGAGCCATTACTTGTGCAAAGTATTTTCCCAAAAGACAAGGACACAGGCAACAGGTAATACTGAACTAAATGTAAAACCTCAACTTTTTTCATTTTTACCTAAACCGTGTGCACAAAACTCTGGAGGGATCTAAATGCTAACGTAGAATCCAGTCAGGACGTCTGCTACTGCTGTTTGCTCGTTTTTTTATTTTTTTTTATGGGCGATCGTTTTCAGGCTTCAAGTAGCACCATTATACCAACATTTCACATTCTAGACATTGTTTTAGGTGTATTTGACCAAAAGTTTGACTGAAAATTCACATGCAAGCTTTTTTTCAAGGCTGTGGTATTTGCCCGCAAACAATACCTTTCAGCTAGCTAAAACAGAATATTATGCTATCAGCGAGCAACATGGCTAATGCCTTTCACACAGCTTTGTCTCAACTCCAAAGAGCCACAGAAGTAAAAGCTCATAATAACAATTGAAACAATCTTTGAAAAAATGACTTACCAAGCATGGCAAACAACTCAAATATGTAGAGCAAAATGTTCTGAAACGGCTTCACTTCAGCTTCGATTGGAGCCGTGCTGGGGGCGGAGTCTGTGAATTTACTCTGTTGGTGTCATAGCCCCTGTAGGAGTTCAGAGTTAAGAGGTCAAGAGTTAATGTTTACATTGTAACACCTCCAGATTTGAAATAGAAACACTCATTTTTAACACTCGATTTTAACTACTATCATTTTACACCTCAGAGTTACATTAAAAGAATGTGACTCTGCTTAGAGTAAAATTAACTCTACTTTTGCAAGGAGACTATTAACACCAAAAAATTTAACACTTTTGAATTTGCTGTGTAGAATTGGGCTGAAAGATCTATTCCTTTATTACCTATTCAGGTACCTAACTAATTACTTTTGAAAATAAGTCATCAGTAAAGTAACGGGATTACTTGGGGGGGGGAGTAATCAGTAGCCATTTACACAAACACTGCTGATCTATGATACATTCTTGAATAAGTCAGAAGTTCGAATTTCCCAGTTCCGAGTCAGAAACTGAATCTCGGCCACTTTGCTGTGATACAGCTGACAAGAATCTGAAGCCGTGGTCATGTATTGAGACATTCAAATACTGACTGGAATACTTGTGTTATTTGTCGCTGCAATGGATGCAAACTGCATTTCGTTGCCCTGTACCTGTGCATGTGCAATGACAATAAAGTTGAATTCTATTCTATTCTAATTTTATTCTAAGGTTAGAGGCCTAATTAAAAGCAAACTTTGGAGAAGCACCAACAGAAGGCTGGGCTTTCCATGGCTATATGCGCCCGCTGCTCTCCTGCTGAGACATCTCCAGGTCAATTAAGAAAACCCATACAAATGCAGGCCTGATTCGACTCAGCTGGTGCTGACAGCAGCTCTTGTGTACACTCACTGCCCTTGAGACTTCTTGTACACGCCACAACACAGCCTGTATGCAAACGAATATTCCATAGGCAGCCTGGGAGCTTCAGGTCTCGTCATATTTGTTCTTATAACAGAGTCAGACAGTAAAAGTAAAACTACTTGTTATCCTGTTAGTTTATCAGCCTGTGGGTATAATTCCAAATAGTAGGATGATGTTTCTCTTGATTTACTTGGTTTACACTCCAAACATCAGCTGTACATAAAAGTAGGGATTTTTAGGGAAGGGGGGACTTTATGGAGGTATTTTATGAAGTTGTTTCCACTGCTGTGATCCTGCCGCTATAAACACACCATAAGACTTTTTGCAATTTGGAGGACCAAGACCAAGAAATTTAACCTTCACAATCTGCAGTAAATGTTTTTAATCTGTGCAGAAACAGAACAGCTTCAGCTATAACAATGGGGAATACGCACAAGAATATTGGAAATGCTGCATTTATGCTTGACCTCAAAACATAAAAGTGCACTGAATAATTTGGTTTGTTTGGTGTTATTATTAAAACAGTGTAAACACCTCAATGTAAATTTGGATTTATGAATGTCTTTATTATTTATTTGTTTATTTTTAGTTTGTTTACTTAGCTGGGGTAATAAACAATATATATACTTTAGGCCAGCAGCCCCCAACACGCGGGCCAGGGACCGGTACCGGTCAGTGAGTCGTTTAGTACTGGGACACGAGAGTCAAGGCTCGGGTGTGAAATTTTTGGTTTTTATGGTTTTTATTGCTTTTTAGCGTTATTTTTTTAAATCATTTTTATCTTTAATTCAGTTTCCCTGGGTCTTTTCCCATGTGTTATGAATAAATCTTTTTTTTTTTTTTTTGTAACGGTACTGGTTTTATTTTGTTGTATTTATCCACCACTCCATGTCTACAACCGGTCCGTGGTGCAAAAAAGGTTGGGGACCGCAGCTTTAGGCCCATCAATCATGGCTGTCCCATCACAAATATAATTTTCAAAAGGAATGTAATGGTGTTGTAAAAGTGCATATGGTGGTTAATAAAATGGTTAATAAAGATTTTGATTACCTGGTGAACTCTCTGCTGACAGTGGTGTCAGAATCTAATTTGTGTTCAAAGCTGACAAGATGGGCTGTGGGAACCAGAGGACTCCCACTGGTAACCGGCTGACCTGCAGCAGTGGAGATGTTGCTGAGACATGGCATCATTGAAGTATTACTCATTATAGTCACAAAGAAGCAGAGAGGTTGCTAGACAAGACACAAGGGAACAGTGATGAGCGAGACAGCAGTAGACTCAGTGGTGGTGGGCATTACCGAGAGACGCAGTGAGACAGTTACAATAATGTTAAGCACAAACACGAGCATATTAAAACACAATGATGTGCAGAAGTGAACCATTATTCTGTATTCTTCTCCCCAAACTATTTACTGAGTGTTCCTTTTACAAGGTGTGATGTTTTTCAAATGCCCCTCTCTATTAAAATGCTTCTCCTCATCACCATTTTGAAATTCATTTGTGTGAGTGTGGGTGTGTGTGTGTGATGAGTACTGACAGCAATGACAGTGGGCCCTAACACGATAATAGCTTTCTGTATAAGCAGGGGAGTAACCATCTGCAAGCTTCAGCTTTTTCGAAACATTTGCTGCTTAAGATGCAGAAAGCCTTTGTCTTTAGGAAGGTCAGCACTCTCTGCCTCTCCCATCTCTCTCTTAGCTAACTAATATGACTGTTCTCAGTGTTTGGTGATATAAAAAAAACTAGGATTGTAGGTGTTAGGAATGAATCAAGGCCAGTGACGGTGAATGGAGGTGAAAAGTGAAATAAAGGGGGAAAAAAAATCAAGGTCACAACTTAGGAGAGCGGAAGATTGCAAATCGCTAAAGAAGGACAAAAAGAGAGAGACAGAGAGAGAGAGAGAGATAATGTCTAAAGCTTGGTGTTCAGTGCAGTCTTTTCACATCATGGATGCAGGGATATATGTTCACAGATGATGTCCCATCATTGGCTGCTAGTGGGAACACTGACCTGGAAAACATGATCAGTCTGACCAGGCTTTAACTCCCAGCTGAGTACTCTGAATGATGCAAGTGTATGCACGCATGTTTTCTGTGTTTTCTTTCTTTTCTTTTCTTTTTTTAAAAAATATATATAGTTCTACTGCAAGGCTTGTTTTTCCAGATAAAAATCCAACACTCCGTCTTTCCATTAAGTATGAATGTGATTCTTTGTAGCCCCGTGATGGACCAGTTTCTCGCCTCAATGAGCACCTGACAGTAAACATAAAACATATGTTTCTGTCTTTCTCGTGTCTTTCTCCCCCCCCCGGTTCTCTCTCCAGGCTGTTGCATACCTCTCTAGCAATGGCCTCGCACAGATGGCTGATTATCACAGAAAGAATAGGTTAGAAATGTGGAGAAGGAAGAAAGGGATTGGTGAGTAGAAAAAAAATCATTAGTATGAAAGAGCGGGACTGTGGTTTGCCTCTAGTGATTGCTTGTTTGCCAGTGGCTGCACTCATGCTGCTTTTTTCCCTCCATTTTGGTATGTTTTTTATGCCTGTTTGTTCTGTTTTGGTCGTGGAAGCTGAGTACCTCGAGCATTCATCACAAAATGGTGATGAAGATGCCATTACTAAGGAAGTTTACTCAAAAATATAATGAATATACCTCACATTTTAACACCTGAAGTTTATTTTTACTTCTTCTTTTCTCCTTACAATGAAATAATTAGCAATATTTACCTAATATTTGGTGGAAGCACTAAACTAAAGTGTTTTCTTTGTCTCAAACGTTTTTTTTCTCCAGCTTGGAGGAGGTGGCTGGGGAGAGGGAGGTCTGGGCTTCTCTGCTTAGGCTGCTGCCCCCGCGACCCGGCCCCGGATAAGGCGGATGAAGATGGATGGATGGACAGTTTTTTCTTATGACTTGAAAAATGTGAATTATTTTGTCTGGTTGTTACAAGAGTTTTTATATTCTCCACACAGAAATAATGGAGACTGAAAAAAATGAGAAAGTCCACCTTTTCCACAAGACTTAATTAAAGTTTTGACACTTTATATTCATGATTTTAAAAAAAAAGCCATCGGAATCAAATTGAAGTTAAAAGGAACATTTTACAACTAAAGACCTTTGAAATAAGTTCCATTCATTAAATTGAGAGATTCCACAATCAGATTCTTGTCCACACATGAATATACACAGATGGAACTGTCAGTGAAGATGGATTGGAGGAAACAGTCTCCCAGGAAAGGGGGACTGAACATTATACTGTATGATCAGGACTATGAGACAGTTGACGAACATTCGAGAAATGAGGATGGGGACACTGCTTAGAAACAGAGGCTTGTCAAAAACTTTGATAAATCTTTTACTTTTGAACTGTTAACTCTCATATGATATAGATCGATCACTCGATGTTTAAGGCCTTGCTGAGATAGTAGGCATCAGTAAATTTTACACAGAATGGAGCCTTTTTTAGATCCTGAGATGAAATAGTACTGTTAAGAGCAAGCAATCAATATAAGGAGGTACTATATTAAGTACACCTGTTAAACTGCTCATTAATACAAATAATGTTGCAGCAACGCAGTGATGATCAAGAAAACCTGCCAAAGTTCAAACTGAGCATAAGAAAGAAGAAGAAAGGTGATTTAAGTGACTTTGAGTATTTCAGAAAATGCAGATCCACTGGGATTTTCCAGCACAACCAGGAAGGTGACAGTCACTGAAATAAGTTATGCATAATAGCATTCCCAACAGAAAACCGAGGCTTCAATTCTAGACTGAAGGACAACAGAAAATTGCAAAAATAAATTGGTGTGATGAGTCTTTTGTTGTGACACTCAGATGGGAGGGTCACAGTTTGCTGTAAATAACCTGAAAGCATAGATCCATCCTGCATTATATTAACAGTTCACACCACCACCGCTGATGGTGGTGTTATGGTGTGGGGTCTATTTTGTTAGCCGGCTTTGGGCCTTACAGAGCATTGCGTGATCACCACAGCTTACTTGAATGCTTTTGCTGACCATGCCTATCCCTTTATAGCCACAGTGTACCCCTCTTCTGGCTGCTTCCAGCAGAATAACATGTCATGCACAAAGGTCATATCAAACTGTTTTTTAAAATATGACAATGAGGTATGAGAGTAGCTTTGGGATATGATGGAATGGGACATTCATATCTTGGCTGTGGAGCCAGCAATTCCACATCAACCATCTGATGCTGTCATGTCAACGCGAACCACAATCTCTTAGGAATGTTTTCAGCACCCTATTGAGACTAAGCCATGAAGAATTAAGGCAGTTTGGAAGTAAAAAGGTATTTTCACATCTTTTTTAAGATTTCTTTTACACAAGGATTGCGTTCACCTGCTGGTTGGTTCCGTTTGATTAGGGTTTGGTAAACATGTAATAAAATTTACCCATTTGCAACATTTAGCCTGTACATTGAACTAGTCCTAAACAATGGTGATTGTGGCCTGTAGAAGTTATGTCTGATAAAGAAGGAATATGCAGAAGGAAAAACTTGAAAGCAGGAGTAGATCAAAACACTAGCTAAATTAAGAAATGGAAAAAACAACTAAACAATGCAAGATTTGTAAAAGGCCAGTAATCCATTTATATTTGAGAAACCCTTCAAACACTATTGGTAACATTTAATAAAGACAGTTCATTTGTTGATGTGTCATCCTATTGGACAAATTAAATATGAGTCCTTAAGAGCTTTGCCATTTTTGGATTGGGGAAATAAAATAGAAATCGAATTTGTGCCTAAACAATGTGCATCCATCTCTTCTGTCTCAGTCATGTAGGAAAAACACATCATGAGCTTCAGCCATCATTTTCTGCTTCTCGTCTTCCTGTCAATTTCATTTCCACGTATACACTGTCTGTTATGCTCTATTCTTGAATGCCTTCATGTTGGGACATGCTTCAGACCCTATTATGCTAGCTTTGTTTGTTGTGATATACACTCTACGTCTGTAGCGATCTTTGCTTTTTATGAAGGGAGGATGCAGGCGTTCTTCTGAGAGTTTGTGCATGTTTGTTTGTATGTGTATATTTGTGGGAGTGTGTCTGCGCGTGTGTGTTTGTGTGGCGTTAGCTCTCGAGAGCTAAAAGATGATGCTGATTGGCGATAACCAGGGTGAATGACTAATTAGAGCTGGTGGCAGGCAGAGAGGCTGCCTCTGCCACTTCACAGTGAATGGTCCTTTGATGCTGAATCCAAGCCCTGTGTTCAAATAACACACAACACACTCAGAGACACACAGACATTCATGTAAATGAAGATAAAGAGTGAGGCACTTTCAGCCATACACACTGGCCCGTAATTATACACATGTACAAGAACTGGCACACTTTTATCAAGCCTATTGAATTACCATGGCCTGCTTAGTCTCAGTAGAGACCTATTCTACTCTGTTTGGTGCAAATTCCTTCAGTTATCTACACAAACACACACTGCTATCTACACTGTGGTCCATTAACACTTATTTATCATCTTTTACTCTGATTCCTACTTCATAAGGTGGATTCATGGAGATTTATTACTTCTAAATCAAGCAAGCTGTCAAGCTTGGACCCCAAAGATCCTCTTAGTTTGGTCTGATTTTCTAAATGAATGCAGAGATTTATGTTGTGTAGTGTTCACAATTATATGACTGCTTCTTTGACCGTCCACCACATGTATGTAATCACTTTCCTATCAGATTCATTAAAGAGAGATGACAGCATATTCGCCAAAACAAATAATGATTAATTAAATGTATGTTCATGAGTTTTGCCTCATTTGACATTAAAGGAGTGTTTCATGCCAATTATTTGAGCATGTTTGTGGCCCCTAATAAAGAATACACGCACAGTTCTCTGATATGTTTAGAACAAAGAGATCCAAATAAAAGCCGTGCACTATCATGCACACTACCTCAAATATTGTCTTAAAGGTATGGTGCGTACTGTTTTACATTAACAAATTAGCACAGTGGGGAATTACTGCTTATTAATATAAACAATGGGATTTTAATAATACATGATAAAAGCATACACATGAAACTGCAGTGTGGATTCTTAACATCTGAAAAGCGAATAGTTAGCAGCAATAGGATACAAGTAAAGGATACCCTGATCACACTGTATCTCTTTGGGTTTTTTTTTTCTTTTCTCAGCCATGCCACGCTGAACACACCCAACCTAGAAACACACACAAACACACACACACAGTCCTGAAAAAAGCCAGCTGTTACACTGCTGCTCTTTCTGCTGTTCTACTTTAAGATCAGCACATAATGTATAGCTCACAGTGCCTCCAATAGGCTGCAGTGAGTAATGCATCTAAGTCTGATAAGGCCAGCTGCTGCAGCAACAGCAGGAGCAGCACTCGTGACTTCTCCGCTGTGAGATGACGCAATGTATGGCATGCATGAGAACTCCTCACAATAATGATGTATAAAAGACAGAAACAGAAATACGTATAAGAGATGGTAAGGAAGGAAGGATGGATGGATAGAAACTTTGTCTGCATCTACGTAGCAAGATTGGCACACGTGCCTACACACATACTTGCACACAAACTGTGATGGAGGAATGAAATTACCCTCCACAGACTGCTTTCCAATCATCTTTCATCATCTTGGCCTTCATTCGTTCATCCATTCATGAGAGGAGGTGTGTTTTTTTGTGTTTGTGTGTGTGTGTTTGTGTGTGTGTGCGCACGCACACATGCGTGTCTGTTAATGTGATATGACTTGGCTGAGCTGGCTCTCCACAATGCAATCCAACAGCCATGATCTGTGGCATCCATCAAACCACGCACACACACATGCATGCATGTTAACGCACACGCTCTCACAGATTTGGAGTACTTGCCATCTTGATCTGAACGCAATCCAGGAGAGGTTGCCAGAAGGAAAGGTCGAACTGCAATCACTCATAAGAAACAAATGCACACTCACACACAATCACACAGACATGCACCTGCTCCACAGAATATATTAGAAACATAACTATGAATACTAGCATGCGGGACAAAATACATTTATATAGAATAATAATGAAAAATTTGACCATTTCTCTACACTTGATGCACTTCTGGTGAATTCAAAGTGCTATATAGTGAATATATAGTACTTTATATCGCACAGTGAAGCAGTCTATCTTTTGTGCAAACTTAAGTGGGTTAAAGTTAAACTAAGCTAACAGCTAACTAAGCTTTCTATAGCTCTGTAAACTTTACAATATAAGAGTGGTATGTAGCACAGGAACACATTTTTAATTATAGCTCTTTTTTAAGATTAACCTTTTTGATTTGTAGATCTACCCAACTGCCACACGACAAACACCCACCTGTCCTCACTGCAGTAGCAGACAAAACATTCCACTTTCCAGATTTCATCCTACTGAATCTACAACTAAAAAAAGCAAACAGTGAAGACAAAACAGGTAAAATTATATCTTTAAATCTAGTCCAAAAACCTTTCCAGCTTTCCTGTGTTCAACACCGTCAACCATCTAAAAGTAAAATGCAACAAAACCTATTTTAACTAAAGAGAGAGCAAACTGCAAAGGGGGAGACATGCGACTAACCTACAGAGAGTACAATAAAGGCTAAAAGAATATATTGTTCAGAGACAGATGGCAAATGCGGAGGCACAGCAGCGAAGATGGATGTGTTGAATGTATGACAGACAGCAGCGGAGATGGGGGTGTGGACAGCGGAAAAATACAGAGATGGTTTGCGTTACTCTGTGTAAATGTGCGTGTGTGTTCATGTAAGTGTGGTTGCGACTGTTCGCTGAGTCCTCTTATTTGAGAGTGATTAGTCAAAGCCCTGAGTTTGACACAATGAGATCAACCCGGCTGAGGAGAAGGCATACATTACTGTTCTAGGCCATCAGAAACACACACACAAACACACACATGCACACACTATGGGACACAGACATACAGAGAGATCCAACAGCGATGTCCGAGCACAAAAGGTTATGGAATTTTGCATACAGGAATGCACTGAAAACTGACCTGAAACATAGTTTTCATTTATTTTTTATGGTTGCACGAATCGATTCATACATTTTCATTAATCATGTTTGTTACCTCTCTGCAACCCTCTTATTTTGACTTTTTCTCCATGCTTTTATCTGCTTATTTTCTCCATTTCATCTCAACCTCTACCCCCTCTCCCTAATCCAGAGATTCACTCCTGTGCACCTCTTTGTTTTCTTTTTGTCATTTTCCTGCAGAAACTGCCTCCTCCAATCTCTTGTCATTTGCTTGTTTTCATCCGGGAGCAACATATACCCTCTCCATCCATCCTTTTTCTATTTCTTCTCATCCCCTTTCCAAACCCCAGTCACCCAACCCCCTTATCTTCCTCCTCCTTTTCTTGTCCAGTGGTTTTCCAAGTAAGTTTACCTAACTGCCTGCCTCTCTGTATTATTCTGAGGGATGAAGTGAGAAATCTCTGCCTGTTTCTATTTGCCATTCTTTTTCTGTTCTGTTTGTCTGCTCCCTCTCTGCTTTCTCTCTCTGCCTGTCTCTCACTCGCTCTTTTCTCTTATGTAAAGGTCACCATAGAGTTTTAAGTTCAAATTAAGTTCAGACCCTGCAGCAGTAAGTGTGCGCGTGGTGTTAAATTTTGTGAGGGCATGTTTGTTTTTTTGTTTTTTGATGGACTACAGTCTACATTAATAATTTTAGCTTCATAATGTCTAGCATTTGTTCAGTCCTATTTGTAACTTAGTATTCATGTTCTCAACCATCATAGCTCTAACTTGTGTTTATAAAAGTGTGTGTGTGTGTGTGTGTGTGTGTGTGTGTGCGTGTGCGTGCGTGCGTGCGTGCGTGCGTGCGCGCACATGTGTTTATTTCCCCTTTGATCTTCATGAATCTTTTAAAAAGGACTTTTCCAAACCTTCCTTCTTGGTGATAAATGTCTCCTCTCTCACCATGAAGACTAAAAGAAGACAGGTACCACAACAATACAGCATTGTGCAAATCTTTCATGCAAAGGAGGGTCAACGATATCAGTAATGTCATCATTAAAACATGATTTAACTACAAAAAAAAGAAAAAGAAAAGAATATACTGAAATTGCTCAGAAATGCACACTCAAAACAGGGAATCGTTTCAGAAAGCTGTATGTATATGATGCATTTGTGCATATGTATGTATGCCTCACAGCCACATGAGGATGTATGGAATTTAGCTGCCTCACAGCCTAAGTAGGACACTCAAAATAGCCCCTCAAGTCTTGTCATGCAAGTGTTTGTCAGGTTTAGGTTTGTAAATGTGGGAGCATGGTGCAGTGCATAAAATAGGTTATGAATGTAACTATGGATCTGTGACACCAAATACTTATCTTTACAGCCTAAATAGGCTGAAAGAATTTATTCTGCCTTCTTGAGACTTTACAGTCCAGCTAATCTGGTTATGTGAACCCATACTCCTGGAAAGAACTGGGACTCTCAATTTAGCATAAGCATAACTAAAGGTACCAACCAACTTGGCATCCAAACCCGCTTCCTTGTGCCTGTGGGTCTGCCACAGGCACGAGGAAGTGGGTTTGGATGCCAAGTCTTCCCATCTAAATGTGTCGAAAGAACCACCTGGGATGGTAGTTGTCATGGGTGACCCTGAATGAGCTGAATTAAGTCTCCAAACCACAGTCTTGCTAACTAGTGTGAAGTGAGCAGCAGAACTGTGCAATCACCCTCTCTGATCCTCTGTAGAACTTGAGGAATTAGAAAAAGAGTACAAAAGTATATGACAAGCTTGTTAGCCATTTGTGTAACAGGCCTTAACTGATCCTCTGACCCATGATGGAGTACCATACCAGGCGAGTGGCTGTCTCCATGGTCAACATCAAGCTGGGCTTGGACTTCTGAGGTTGTGGCTGAAATCTACTTGGAGCCACTCTTCCAGTGTCAGAGTTACGGCTCCTAAAGCTCCTATTACCACTGAGACCACTTGGAATTTACCATACACATATGCATCAGCTGTTCCCTCAGTCTCTGGTCCTTCTCTGTTTTCTTGTTCTTCTTCCTGATGTTGCTGTTTGCTGTAACCGCCACATCTGTCATAATTGTGGGCTTCTGCTCTTTGTCAACCACTACTGTATTTGGTAGGTTGGCAAGCAGGTGCCCATCTTTCTGGAACTCGAAATCCCACAGGACCTTTGGCCTGTTGTTCTGAACTACCTTCAGTGGTGTCTCCCATCAGGAATTGGGACGTTCTATTCCCCATGTGGCACAGATTTTCCTGCATACTACTATAGCCACTTGGTTGTCCCTTTCAGTGTATGTAGTCCCAACTTGCATCTTACGTCCTGCTGTGGTAGATAGTCTCTAGGGCGCTTGTCCTCTCGGCTGTGCTAGCTTGTTGGATCTTGTGCTTAGGGTATGTTCTTATTGCATTTTAAAGATGCTGTGGACACCCAATATTATACCTCTCTCCTGACGACATCCTCTGACACCCCCCAAATAAAAAATAAAAAATACTCATTGCTACTGCTCAAGACCACTTTAAAAATTACAAGTCTTGGGGACATGTGAATCCATCTGTCTTTGTCTCTTCAAATCACATCAAAATTCAAATCACCTTTCTTTAGCTACTTAAACCTAGCGAATCTCATGCAGTTTCCTTTGTCAAAAAGTATTAGTATGCCATTAGAGTTGGTCTACTTGTAGTGGCATCCCAGCAGGACAAAAAGCTTGGCTGCTGTACTCAGTCTGCCCCCAACAAATCACACTGATTTATGTCCTCCATTGCGTGCAGGACAACTTCAATACAGCCTCTCTCTCTCTCTCTCTCTGTGTAGGTGTATGTGTGCGTGTGTGTGCTTTCGAGAATGTGTTGGTCTGTATCAGATGGTATGTCGAAGTTTTTAGTTCAGTCATCAGTGAATGCTTCTAAAACAGTGAGAGTGGAATAGAAAACAAAGGAAAAGTTTTGCGCACTGTGTGAAATCAAGTGTGCGATTCCGCCTGTGTGTTTGTGTAAGAGTGAAATTAGTTATGCAGAATAAATGCAATGTATTTGAGTTCATAGAGTAGGCATGACCGAGCAACTACATCAACCACACTGCTTAACTAACTGCCTTGAATTCCACACTCTCTGTTACTGTCACACAGCTGTGTGTGTAGGTGACTGTTGTGTTTTGGGTGTTCTTTTATTTTCTTTTTTCTCTGTGTGTGTTGACATTTTACTTTTGCTGACAACTCATGGTTTTGTGTGAACTGTCAGTTGTTATCTCCCTCAATGACGCAATGAAGAAAAAAAAATCTTTAAAAAGTTAAACAGAGGGTAACGTTGGGGACTGCTAGGGCAGAAAAAATACAACCTCTTAAAAACTAAAGAAAAACTTTAAACGGTTTGACCACTCTGATTTTCCAGCTGTGTGCTCTGTGAGCTATGATAAAACCATGAAAACCCTGTGACATATGCAGAGGCAGTGACATGAGGCAGGGCACTTCTGGTTTGATGAGGGCTCTGCTGCATTTTACTCAAGTATAAAAATGAGTTACCACAGTTGTGTGAAAGCCTCATTGGGCACTTTTATTCACGCTCATGCACAATTTTCAGTTTAAATTTGCTTGTAAAGTAACTCGTAGCAGATTCATTAATCTCATATTATAATTGCATAATTTATTTGCTACAAATTCAACATTTTTTATTAGTGCTGTCAGCGTTAATCTTGTTAAAATGACGTGAACGTCATAACTGCACTAACGCGGCAAATCTCTATTAACGAGTTACTGCAGATCGCCTCGTTCATGGGGCTGCATGGTGTCAACGCGTTAGCGCAGTTAGCTCATTAACGCATTGATGCCGTGCAGTTATGACGTTAACGTCATTTTAACGAGACTAATGCTGACAGCACTATTTTCTATATTTTCTTCAGTATAGTCAGACTCATTCCATGTATTTAAGGGTTGCAGGATCTTAATTTTTTCGTAGTTTGGATATAATATTGTAAAAGAAAAAATTGTGAACCACTAAAATTAAAAGCTCATATTCAAGTAGTAGCTGGAGAGCTTTCCAGTATAAACTAATTTTCAATCACCCTGAAATGAATAAAAACATCCTTTCTAAGCCTTTAGAGAAAAACACGAGTGTGGTAGATTTCTGTCACTGAACTTTAAATTTGTACTTTGAAAATGTGGATTGAAAGAACCCAAATCCATTAACAAACATGTAAGCACCAGCAATACCAACAGGGGGGACTGCAAAGCAGACAGTGAACAAATTATGAAATGTCAACTTGCTCACTGTACGACACAATGAAAACTGGGCTGTTTATGAAAGCACAAACAACCCAGTACGGCAATAGATTAAAATCATACACACGCATGAATAGAGGAAGTACATTAAAGGCATGAAACAGGAAATGGAATGCATGATTAAGATGTCAGTAAGTGCTCTCAGGCATAAACTCATAGTTATGTACTGTATATGTGTGTGTATGTGTCACACACATAGGGTTCTGTGATTAATGTATGTAGTGTAGTGTGAGCGGTCAGGTGCCAACTCTACTCACCCTGATGAGAGTAGGAAGCTCAGACAAGCAAGGAGGCCTAAAAGCTCTGAGAGTTTGGTAGTACATGGAGTATTTATGTGAACTATTTTTTGCACTATTTTTAAAACCCTGTTTTCTTACTGTAAGATAAATTTATATCTTTTTAATCATATTTTTCTTAGTGTGGTGTTGAAGTATCCTGCACTAATTTAATTTCTACATATAAAACACTGATGATAATGTTCTTGCTTCCTCCTACTACCTGGTGTTTGTGTGTTAAACCTTTGTCAGCTTTAGAGTCTTGTCTAAATTGTCTCGTCTGAGCCAGGTGTCCCTTGTGTCCAAGAGTACAATAATTTCATTGTATGTAAAATGCACATAGCGAGAAATGTACACTTGAAAGCTAAATTCTTCTATTTTTTTCTTTCTCCTCTATTTCAGCCAGCATATTCCTTTTCCTTTCCTTCACTCATTGGCATGGCTGCATAGATTGGGAGGGTGCACATAAACACTTTTTGATATTGCTATGGGAATGCATGGACATGCAAGGGACACCTGGTGGCAGTAATCACCACATTTTGCTCTAATTTGCCAAAAAGAATACAAAAGAAGAAGAGTACAAGTCAGTTTTTAGCTAATGTCAGCCTCATGGTGCTAATGACGAGCCAAGTAAATAGGTTGCCAGCTTCAGCATGCTAGTCACCATCCCCTGAATGCTAGCATCCCGCCAAGTCAGCCAAGCTCATCCACAGGGTAATCAGCTTCTCATTTCCCACCGCTGGCCTGTCAGCCACCAGTGCCAGCTTCTCATTGGTTAAATCAGTAGCTGGCTTCAGAAAGGATATAGCCTTCTGCAACTTCTCAGTATCCTGTTTGTCTGTGATACTGCACCACAACTTGTAAGTTTCAGAATATTATTATTTAGCTATTAGAATTGAGCTTTTCTGTGTATCTACTGGTTTATTATTCAGTACAGGTTTATAACTAAATGTTATTCAGAAACAATGAAACTGAAAAATAGATACTCAAATGTAAAATATTTAATTTGAACAAGCTGGGCAAAATATATGTAACTGTTGAATTTCTTCTAATCCTATAGTTTAGTGGAGAAAAATGTTAAGGGGATAAAGCAACAAGAACAACAAAAGCCAACCCTGGTTATGCTAAGCTGAAGAACCAACATAAAGTTGCAGTGCTATTTTTTTTAATATACACAGCAAAATCTCCAGTGTTAAATTAACACTAGAGAGTGTCTATATGGGTCCACACCTCTGAGTGTTAAATACAACACTGTTGAGTGTTAAATTAACACTTTTGACAGTGTTATATGTTTAAAAGTAACCCAGTCAGTTTTGAAGATTAACAATGGCTAACACTGAGCAGTGCTGATTTTCTAACACTGGAAAATAACTCAAAATGTTAGAAATATTCCAGTGTTAGAAAATCAGCACTGCTCAGTGTTAGCCATTGTTAATCTTCAAAACTGACTGGGTTACTTTTAAACATATAACACTGTCAAAAGTGTTAATTTAACACTCAGAGGTGTGGACCCATATAGACACTCTCTAGTGTTAATTTAACACTGGAGATTTTCCTGTGTATATATTAGGATTTACATAGCATATGAGCTTGAGCCAAAGTCTACATCAGACAATTTGAAAGCTGAGAAAAGGAGCTGACTTCTTAAAATTCTAAACATGAAGCTGATGTAGCCCATGGGTTTCATGTTCTGCTCAAAGAGATGAAAGTGTGGTGGATGCATAGCTGCAAACTAGTGTAGCATCACAATTTCCTAATGCATAGCTATGATTTTAAATCCTTCACTTATTTGCCCAACACCACAAATCCCAAATATATTTTTGTTTAATAGCTAAGAACAAAGAGAAAACTACTGATATTGGATTTGAATTATTGAATTATGAGTTATCTGTTGTGATTTTAAAGGAAAATCAGCTGTGAGTACATCCACAATAAAACGCCGTGTCAAAAGGAAGCTGAAAGAGAACTGTTCAGTTTTAACTGTTGTGCTGAATTGGAAGCTGATCCCAGCCTCAGTCTGAGAGTTTTCTCTTTACCCATCCATCTCCATCCACTAATACCAGTTCAGATGTTCATTTTGCCTGCAGTCATTCAAACTTTTAATAATGTGAAGCAGTGGATTTAGTGTCTGTCACTGCAAGCAGTAAATTTTTAATCTGAGCACCAGTAAAGTGGAGGCTTAGAATGGAGAGGTACCCTGTGTGTTTGTAAATGTGTAGGCAGAAGCGGCAGAATTCGCTTCTTTAATCAACTGTGTTGACCTCAGTTCAGTCACACTGACAAAACCCATTAGCCAACACATGAACAGCCACACAAACGCACTCAGATTCTGGATCTACACAAACTAATGTGCACTCAAAGACATACAAACAAGGATACCGTGCACAGAGAGACACAAGCCTTCAGTAGACACACTCTCACCCACACCCGCTCCGTGATTAAAGACATAACACTGGAGTCAGCAGATTCACTCTTTGGACACAAGAGGGGTGACTCAGTAAGCCAAATACCACATATGCACTCACACGTATATTAAGGGGGAAGTTGAGTCACGAAAAAAAAGAAAGAAAAGAAAAAGAGAAAAGACAGGAGCCCCTGAAGTAAAACTTAGGAAAATGCGAAGTGATTATGAAATGTGATTTAGGATACTTAAAGATTCCCCTTGTTCTTATGGTTTGTTTCAAAAATCATTGTGGCGTGGCCTAAAGTGAAGTTATGATAATGATTACAAGATATTGCACAACATAACAAAGATAGACCTAAAGATTAATCAGTAGAAGCAAAGCGTAAAATGTAACATGTATGCAGTTGTATACCATAGCATATTTGCATATGCAACCCTTAATTGTGCATAGTGCATTCAGACAGGTCTCTTTGTGCTCCTCGCTGGCATTTTGCTGGTATTTCAAGAGGTCATGCATAATCAGCTCAGCCTACTAACCAAATGTGTGTGCTTTTTACTTGTGTGTGCATGGCTGCCCTTAGAAGAAATCGGCATACTTATCTGTGTAATTCCATTGCTTAGTACATGTGTTATAAAAAGATGCAGTCCCGATTCCATAAAAAAATGACTTGAATGAATGTGCCCCCTTAAAAATAACCATTCTCTCTCAAAAGTGAATTATTAGCGTAGTTTAGCCAAGAGGTTTAATTATGGTAAGGGAAAAATTATGTGTTTTCAAAATTTTTATGTTTCTTCTTTCTGAAATTTCGTAGCTAGAGAAATATTTACTTAGGTTAGGATTGCAAAGTTTCATGTGAAAAAAACCACGGGACTTGTGGAGCATGTCCGAAGGGCAAACAACACCGGAGTGCAGATGTTTGGCTATAATAATGCACAGGACCACGTTTGAAACACAAATATCAGCACAAATACCTCAAAACGACTGTCAAGCATTGGGATGGAGGGGCGATAATTTGGGCTTGTTTTGCAGCCACAGCACCTGGGCATCTACAAACCTGTTTCCAGGTGAATAATGATGGTAGGGACTATTCTTATCTTAAGTTCATTAGCCACCATTTGTGATAATATGGGGATACCTTGGAGCACATGACATACAGTGGGGCAAAAAAGTATTTAGTCAGCCACCAATTGTGCAAGTTCCCCCACTTAAAATGATGACAGAGGTCAGTAATTTGCACCAGAGGTACACTGCAACTGTGAGAGACAGAATGTGGAAAAAAAATCCATGAATTCACATGGTAGGATTTGTAAAGAATTTATTCGTAAATTAGGGTGGAAAATAAGTATTTGGTCACCTCAAACAAGGAAAATCTCTGGCTCTCACAGACCTGTAACGTCTTCTGTAAGAAGCTTTTCTGTCCCCCACTCGTTACCTGTATGAATGGCACCTGTTTGAACTCATCATCTGTATAAAAGACACCTGTCCACAGCCTCAAACAGTCAGACTCCAAACTCCGCCATGGCCAAGACCAAAGAGCTTTCGAAGGACACCAGGAAAAGTATTGTAGACCTGCACCAGACTGGGAAGAGTGAATCTACAATAGGCAAGCAGCTTGGTGTGAAAAAATCAACTGTGGGAGCAATCATCAGAAAATGGAAGACATACAAGACCACTGATAATCTCCCTCGATCTGGGGCTCCACGCAAGATCTCATCCCGTGGGGTCAAAATGATCATGAGAACGGTGAGCAAAGATCCCAGAACCACACGGGGGGACCTGGTGAATGACCTGCAGAGAGCTGGGACCAAAGTAACAAAGGTCACCATCAGTAACACACTACAACGGCAGGGAATCAAATCCCGCAGTGCCAGACGTGTTCCGCTGCTGAAGCCAGTGCATGTCCAGGCCCGTCTGAAGTTTGCCAGAGAGCACATGGATGATACAGCAGAGGATTGGGAGAATGTCATGTGGTCAGATGAAACCAAAGTAGAACTTTTTGGTATAAACTCAACTCGTCGTGTTTGGAGGAAGAAGAATACTGAGTCGCATCCCAAGAACACCATACCTACTGTGAAGCATGGGGGTGGAAACATCATGCTATGGCGGGAGTTGAAAGTCCGTGTTGCTCGGCGACAGCCCCAAAACATCACTGCTCTCGAGAAGATCTGCATGGAGGAATGGGCCAAAATACCAGCTACTGTGTGTGCAAACCTGGAAAAGACCTATAGTAAACGTTTGACCTCTGTTATTGCCAACAAAGGTTATGTTACAAAGTATTGAGTTGTATTTTTGTTATTGACCAAATACTTATTTTCCACCCTGATTTACGAATAAATTCTTTACAAATCCTACCATGTGGATTCATGGATTTTTTTTTTCACATTCTGTCTCTCACAGTTGAAGTGTACATCTGGTGCAAATTACTGACCTCTGTCATCATTTTAGGTGGGGGAACTTGCACAATCGGTGGCTGACTAAATACTTTTTTGCCCCACTGTAGGTACCCTGCATTTGAAACCACCAGAAATGTTAAATTATCCATGGGTTTTTCAGCAATGTATTCTACCATTCTGACAACATGTTCTTCAGGGTATCTTACATCCAACTTCTGCACTTGTGTTACTCCATTGCCTCACATGATACACCACAACACGTATACAGACACATATGCATGTCTCTGTTGTAGTTGATCCCTTATCTTTAATTTTTGGCAGCACGATGCAATGTTTTCTTCCAGTAGGTGCAGTAATAGTACAAGAAGAAGAATGTTAAAGGGTAATTGGTATAAATGTGAAAATTTCACCCTTTTAGCGTAAAATGAGCCTCATGAGGGTAGATTTATCCTAAATTGGGTTTTCAGCACTGTCAGCACTTGACAGTTATAATTTTGTAAAGACTGGCACAGCTGTGTTTAAGATGTCACCGGGCTGATTGCTGCCTTGACTAATAACATATCATCTCTGATCCTTGACAGCTCTTGACTAATCAGTGGCAAAAAAAAAATACAGTATGTATGATAAAAGTTAGCAGCTCATCTCTATAAAAAGCTCACCACTAGCAAGTTTTCACCAGCTCCCAACTTGTTACACCCATGACAAATGACTGACAACCAACTACACAACTGCATTTAAAAAGTAACTGCAAACAGTAGATGCCATAATTTATGCAGAACCACTTATGAGACACCCACAGCACCAGCTTTGAACTGGTATAATCCCATTTAGTGAGCTGTACAATGACCAGAAAAAGGAGCTGTCGAGACAATGCAAGATTATTTTTTTTCACATAAACAAAAAGAAGCAACATTTAACATGGCGTTACAGCACATAGGAAACAAAGTTTAACACCTCCCCGACAAACCTCACAGAAGTCTGATGTTTTATTTTATTTGGGATTTTAGAGTTTCTTGTGTCTGTGATTATATGTATTTTAAACAAAGAGCTAATATCATGATAATTGCAGGTTCGGTGCTCTTGGCAGTGTCTTTTTGGTAGCAACATGTGGGAAAAGATTAGAAAACATTCTGTAACAAAATTAAGGATTTCTTATCAATTTTTGATCAATCAACCACTATCTTGAACAGATATTGTCCTTTGTAGTTTGTAGAGATGTAAAAATGACCTAAAGCAATTATATTACATGATTTAGATCCATGTCTTTGTTGTCCTTTTTGTCAGTGACCAAAAAGGTAACAATTAGCGTAGCTTTTAAATCCACAAGGCGACCAGCATTTCTCAAAATGCAGCGGTAATATTATGACGGGGAACATTTTAATGCAAACCAAAGTCTTTCCTTTTAACTAATCAAGTAGCTTTTAGTGCTCAAACCTCACCAGCGAGTGAAACTGTTAGTAAAAAGCATGTGAAAATGAAACATGTCAGCAAGTCAAAACAGAGACAAACAAAATCCCCAGTGGGACACAAATCACTGTCTCCTGGCTAATAAACTTGTTTACTGCATCACCATCACACCACCCTTCAATTTAGGACTTTCTATGCCTTTTGAGATAGGAGTATTCTCTCTATGTAACTCAGTATTGTTCTGGCCCGTGCTTCAAGGCATGAAAGACAATAGCACCTGGTGTGCACCTCTGCTATGCCAGCAGCATCTGACAGAAGTCAACAAAAATGTAAAACAATAAAAGAATCAGGTAGGATGTGTTAAGTTTGTGCTTGTTTTTATGACTTATTGTTGCTTTCTTTGGTAAAATTTTAAATCTTGAAGTTAATGTATCTGTTTCCTGCTACAGTATCTGACACTGTGATCCATGTGGAGCAAAACGAGGTATTGAGCATTGTTAAAGCATGCTAACGACGGCGTTTCGCTCATGTTGTTTTTCTTGATTGTGCTGAGTGTGTGAATATGAGTGTTTGTGTTGCTACTGTATGGACATGTGTGTTTGCGTGTGTGTTGCAGATGGCTTGGGGAACCAGCAGCCAGTGGCAGTGTCACAAAGCATCTAATCAGGGTTAGGGTAGAAAAAGAGAAGGAGAAAAGGAAGAAGAAAAACACACATGTGGAGATGAGTGCAGAGTTCAGGGCATCCTTTTCATGCTGTCATCATGTCTTTGCATTGATTTTCCATGCTTACAAAATGTGACCCTGTATAGACCCTGTGCTCTGTAGCAAAAACAGATAAAGGGATACATTAATACTGAAAGTTTATAGATATAAAAATGTTATCCTCTTTCTTTTTCCAGTTGAAATTCTTGGATTTCTCGACATAACTGTAAACAAGTTACATAAATCATACTACACTTGATGTGAGTGAACAAAAAAATGTTTGTTTTTTTAAAAAAAGGAAGAAAATTATGTTTGTTCTTCATCAAAGTAACCTCAGGCTCAGCTTCAAGCCCCTGGCTACAATTTTTGTTTTTGGGAACTGAAGCAGAACGCACGGTGTGTGTGTGTGTGTGTGTGTGTGTGTGTGTGTGTGTGTGTGTGTGTGTGTGTGTGTGTGTGTGTGTGTGTGTGTGTACGCTGTGCGCACATCAGGCCATGTGATGGTCTGACCAATCAGCTCAACTTTTCAACTTGCGGCAAAACTTTATGTTTATGTCATGGTTGGCCACTGGGAGGAAGGGAGGGAGGGGAGGATGTTAGAAGTTGGAAGAACAACAGAAATGAACGGATGAGACGTGAAAACTGGGGAACGAAGCAAGAGAGACCAACAGTGGAAACAATGCTTGAAGGTAGAGAGAGGCAAAGGAGTGGAGCCAGAGGGAGAGCAAAGATGATAAAGCAAAGAAAAGCAAGATCAGGGCATGGGAAATAAATCGGAGAGTAACGTGGGGTCAAGGAGTAGATGTGAACTGAAGGTGGAAAAAGCTTAAAGAGCAGAAAATGGCAGGAAAAAGACAATAAGTTTATTTATCTCTTAGTTGTAATTTACCATCAGTCGTATCCATGATTTTCTTCTCATCTACCCATTTTTGATCATGTTAGTCTTTCTAGTATCTATTTTATTGTGATTATTATAGTTATCTGTGTCTGTCCTCTTTGTGTTATTCTATTATGAATTAAATTTTGGAGGTGGTTGTTTTTGAGATGTTCATTAAATGTTGTTTGTATTTAATACATTTTTCTTTGCAGCTAGTACTCCAATAATTAGCAAAGGATCTCGACTGCGAGGATGTTATCTCCAGTGTGATGAAAGTAATGAGGACATGTTCTGTCATCTTCCGAGAAAACACGGACAACTGGCATTATGAAAATGGTTACTGACAAAATATGGTGTCTTCGTTTAATTATTGAAAAGTGACTTGAAGCGTGACACCGAATGCATTCTTTATCACCATGAAGCCAGACGACAAGTTTCCCTTGCTTTAACCACAGTGTTTATGTTGCATAAGCCAACCTTCCCCCGGGGACGCACGATACGTGGTGCTGGGTGCACCCACCATCCAGCAAAAAAACATCTTCCCCACATGTACGGACCGAAAATGTAGAGCTTGGGGAAACATTCCCGTGTCATCCAGGCAACAACTGTTCTTGCCCAGATACACGTATGAGTAGTACAAAAATGAAGCTAGAACAACTGCTTTTATCAGTTTATATCTATATAGTTTATATGGAAACTAAAACACCATATCTTTTACCTTTTTTTTAAATTTTGAGGTGTTTTGTGTGATCTCTGCATTTTCCTTTAGAAAGTTTTTGTTGTCTTTTATTATTATCTCACTCGGGACTGGATTTAGCTGGTTTTCTGCTCTGACCCACAGCTCTCTCCATTGTCATATTCTTCACTAAGGTTTAATAAAGTGCCTTTTATTTTATTGTAGTTAAAATAAAAGGACACACACACACACACACACACACACACACACACAAACTGCCCCCACTATCCCCAGTCCAATAAAGATATTCTAAGAACCTAACATTGTTTTTGAATACACCTCAGAGGTGTTTCTAATGTTTGATCCATCCCCACCGAACAACCATGAATATGACATCGCCAAAGAGAACATACAGTTGAAACAATGTATTTTTTTTCAGTGCCCTCAAAAACTATGTTACTATTACCCCCTTTAAGGTAACCTCTACACTGATCATTTTCACTTACTCACAACTGTTTTAGAAAAAAAATAGCAATTCCATCCATCAATCCATGATTTTAAACACTTTTCCAATTTAAGGTGTGTCTTGGAGTCTGTCCCTATTAAAGCTAGTGAGTAATGATCAGTAAGCTTCATCACAAATATTAAAATCTCAGATTCTCCTGTGTGCATGAAAAGTGCCAGTTTAGTTTCAGTTTATGTTTACCCTACATTTAATTTTCTGGAGTGGAGTTTTTTTTGGGTTTTTTTTTTAAATTTCATCTAAATATGTGTGAACATAAATCCAAAATATAAGTTTTGTATACCTGCCAATAGCTCTAAAGTTCTAAAGCTTTAAAAGTTTCTCAGTTTAGGTAATGGAGAAAAGAGGTCGTTGTTTTTCATTCTGAATATTTTATTGATGGATTCTCTATCTCTGGTTTGAAAATCTGCTCTGCCCTCGAACAGGGCACTGAACCCAGCAGCAAGCACAGCAAAATATCAAGTCCTTTGTGAAAGAGCCTGAACACAATATTACACTCCAGTGCTACACCGTAATATTGTGTTCATTTTTCATGGCTCCCCAGTTACTGTGCTCATACCTTACAGTGTCTGTGTCTTTGTCTGTGTTATATCCAGTTTATTACTAATCGGTTAAGTCCAGTGCCTTTGCTGTTTAGTTCACATCCCTAAATTAACGAGTGGATTAAAGAGTTTAACCACAGTTTATTACAGTAACCGAGCAAAACTCTCAGATGACTAGTTACAAGTTATAGTGCTGTGAAAAAGTATTTTAGATTTTAGCCTATTTGTCACACTTAACTGCTTCTGATCATCACACAAATGTTAATAATAAAAAGATAACCAGAGGAAATATAAAATGCACTTTTTAATTTATGATTTAATTTATTAAGGGGAAAAAGCATTCCAAAATGGACCTGGTCCTATATAAAAAGTTATTTATTATTAGGCAGTCTGATTAGCGTGGCACCCTTGGGAGCAATAAATGCCATTACATGTTTTTAATAACTGGCAATGAGTCTTTCATTTTGGCCCACTGTTCATTCATGGTTCCATCAATTACAGCAAGTCGTCCATGTCCTAATGCAGCAAAGCAGCCTCGGACTATCACACCACCACCACCATGTTGTTTTTATGAATAGTTTTACTTCTGATATAACAGGATGCAAACCTCCTGAAAAGTTTTACTTTTTTCTTGCCGGTGCACAGAATATTTTCCCAGATGTCTGAGGGATCATCAATCATTTCTGGCAAATGTGAGATGAGTCTCTGTGTTCTGTTTGGTCAGCAGTGGTATTCTCCTTGGAACTCTAATATGGACGCCTTTGTTGCCCAGACTCTTTCTTATTGAGTAATCATGAACTCTGACCTTAACCGAGTCGAGTGAGGCCTGCTGTTCTTTAGATGTTGCTGTGGTTTTCTCAGTTTGTGGATAATGGTTCATGCTTCACTGGAGTCCCAAAGCTTTACAAATGTTTTTGTAACACTTTCCACACTAATAGATGTCAATGACTTTGTTTCTCAGCTGTTTCTTTAGATTGTGGCACGATGTGTTGCTTTTTTTTCAGCCTACTTGACTTTGTCAGACTGTCACACCCAGTGTTTGTGTCATGGTCACGCAGGCAGACCGTGCAGAGTGGAAAGTACTGGACCCAAATGCAGATGAACAAAACGTGGAAACTGAACTGTATCATAATAAAAGGCGTGCCTTTTATTGAGGCTGAAAAACAGAACATGAACCAAACACGGCAAACCAGATAAATGAGAAACTAATCACAAAAACCTAAACTGGGAAAACTAAATGCACAAAAACCAGGAACACTAGGAAATACATGAATACCTGAGACATGGGAGGTTAGCAGTGGATGATATGCAGGCGATCCAGCAACAAAGGGAGGAAGACAAAGGGCTTAAATACACAGAGGGATAATGAGGGAATGAGACATAGGAGGAAAGCACAGTTTAAAGTAATCAGACATAATGAGACCAGGAAGAAGCAAAAGTGAAAACACTAACATAGCACAGGAGACTATGCAAGTAAAACAGGAAACAAGGGACAATCACATAGACAGACTTGACGTTGAGACTACACTGACTGAGGAGACACAGAGAACGCGGGACACAGAAATAGCACGAAAACAGAAACCAAAAGACTAGAAATGATAAATAATTATTGAATCAAAGACTAAAAAATACTAGAAAACACAAAACACCGGTTCACTGACCCAGGACCATGACAGTTTATGTTTGAACTTGTGAATTCCTAATTGATTTTTGTTTTTGGAAGTGGTTTATTTGTTCCCTGTAGCATCCCCTTTCTCTACTCTAGTCTTCTGTGTTTATCCTAGTGTCTTCCAGGTTCAGTCATGTTTGTTTACAACTTTGGTCTCGTTTTAAGTCTTCGTTTCAGTCTTGATTTCCTGTTTTATTTTGGTAACCTTTTGTTTTCTCCTGTGTTCCGTAGTGTCTCAGTGTATCCATGTGTGTTTTTCGTCTCTCTGTGTCCCTTGTCTTGTCCTCCTGTTCTCCTTTGTTACCCATGGTTTCTCGTTCAGTCATGTCTCCCTGTTTATGTTTTGTTCCCTCTTCTGTTTTCCAAGAAAGTCATGTCTCTGTTTGTTTACCTTTCTGTCTGTGTTAAATTTGTCTCAGTCTCAGTGTGTGTTTCCTGTGCTATTTTGATAGTCCCTTGTTGCGTATATGTTATGTTCAGTTCAACTTCCCTTGTCACCTTTTGTTGTGCACCCACCTGTTTCCCCTTCCCTTGTTACCGTAGTGTGCATATGATGCCTTAACATTCATTTATCCTTTGTCCCTTCATCCTTTGTCGATCATCCTTCATGCTGTGTGCATTCTCACCCCCCAGTGTTTCCATCTTTCCTATTTCCTAGTTTTGCACGAGTTTAACAAGAGGACAATTACTCTTACACAGGGCCAGGTAGGTTTGGATAGCTTTTTTTATACTGTAAATGAACTTAGCATTTTAAAACTGCATTTTGTATTCACTCAGGTTATTCTTTTCCCCCTGTGATTTGATTTTATGGGCTTTATGGCTTTATTTGACAGTTCAGCAGTGAGTAGACAGGAGACAATAGACATCTGCATTTCAGCTGTAAGGCATGTGGGCATCAGCTCAAACAGCGAGTTAAACTAGCAGCCTACGCAGGTCATCTTTGTCTAATATTAAAATTTGCTTGGTCTAAAAATTTAAGTGTGATGAATATGCAGATAGTAAGAAATCAGGAAGAGGGCAAGTGTTTTGAATGTTACTGAATGAGTACTTGAATGTTATTCATGAGATACTTAAATCTAAATGACTTTTTCTGACATTACTGTTTCTTTTTCAGCAATAAATCCCAGGCAAACCTGTCTTTGAACTTCAGTTATCATTAGTTTTCCTCTTTTTTCATCTGCTGTGTTTTTCTTCTTTAGAATGCCGGTGGCTGCTAGATTTGCATCTAAATGGGTTTAATGGCAAAGAATGAACGTCAATACACCTCAGAGCCATGTGGCTAGGAAACAGCTCACACTCAGACTGTGATGAATAGGACTTCAAGTGCGTTTAAAAATTTTATATAATATGACTTTGTTCTCAGTGTTTGTATTTAAGCTGTCTCATTCAGTTTTCTCGCTCTAGCTCCTTGTCTTTCCCATCTTTCTCTTCCACTATGTCATCCTTGTTTTCTTCTTCTGTCAGTCCCGCTGTCAGGGCAGTGAACTTCTGACATACTACGTGTGTCTTTGTGTATGTGTATGTGTGTGCGTGTGTTTGTGTGAGTTCAGATCAAAATAGGCTACATTTGAGAACGTCACAGTTTGAATTCACACCCTGAGGGAATGTATGTCCTTCTACCAAAAGAAACATGTACAAAGCCCTGATCAGGAGCACTTCACATAAACAGCCAAATGCACCTGTGTGGAAAAATAAACCAAAACGCATCATTTTAAACTATACACTTATGCAAATTCCCAGGAGGTAAATATGCTAAAGTTGCACTGTCACAGAAAGACAGAAGAAGGTGATAAAATGGCCAGCTTTAACACCTGTCACTCTTTGTCTCCAACAGTTTAACTTACTTCTTACACATACGCTGCACCACACACATGAGGCAGTCCATTACTTGTATTTTATTACAAGCTTTACATTAATTGCCTGATCAATACTTTAAACATACATGTAACTATTCTTTCTTCTTTTTGGATGGACACATACCCAGAATGTGTAAATAGATTTAGTGACATCCACCAAGGAAAAGGTAGAAAAAATATGTTCTGCTCCATCTGTTATTTTACCTACTTTATATCGTACGAACAGAAAACAATAGTGAAAATAGGAGCTTTAACAGTGAGAAGGACTCAACTGCACACCTCATGTCTATGTGCAATGAAGACTGTAGGGTCCCTAAATGACCATAAATGTCTTTTAGGGGCTCCAATCACCAACTATCCTAACAGCTTTTTCATTTAAAAAATGCTTAAAAAATACTGTTAATTAACAAATTTTTCGCATATACTCCCATAGCGTAATCGGTTAATGAAATTTAAAGAAAGAAACAAAGAAACAAAAAAGCACATTCAATTCCTGGTCGAAAATAACTTTGTCTTTAGTTTCAAAGAACTGAAAATTGAAATTCAAATGCATGCACATACACAGGTGCCAGAGCAAATATAAGTGCAATATCCTATCAAAATTGGAGGCTAAACAGGAGGGTGTCTTATACAACCCCCCCCCCAAAATATATATATATAAAAAAAAAAATAATAATAATAAAAAAAAAATATATATATATATACAGTGGGGCAAAAAAGTATTTAGTCAGCCACCGATTGTGCAAGTTCCCCCACCTAAAATGATGACAGAGGTCAGTAATTTGCACCAGAGGTACACTTCAACTGTGAGAGACAGAATGTGAAAAAAAATCCATGAATCCACATGGTAGGATTTGTAAAGAATTTATTCGTAAATCAGGGTGGAAAATAAGTATTTGGTCAATAACAAAAATACAACTCAATACTTTGTAACATAACCTTTGTTGGCAATAACAGAGGTCAAACGTTTACTATAGGTCTTTTCCAGGTTTGCACACACAGTAGCTGGTATTTTGGCCCATTCCTCCATGCAGATCTTCTCGAGAGCAGTGATGTTTTGGGGCTGTCGCCGAGCAACACGGACTTTCAACTCCCGCCACAGATTTTCTATGGGGTTGAGGTCTGGAGACTGGCTAGGCCACTCCAGGACTTTCAAATGCTTCTTACGGAGCCACTCCTTTGTTGCCCGGGCGGTGTGTTTTGGATCATTGTCATGTTGGAAGACCCAGCCTCGTTTCATCTTCAAAGTTCTCACTGATGGAAGGAGGTTCTGGCTCAAAATCTCACGATACATGGCCCCATTCATTCTGTCCTTAACACGGATCAGTCGTCCTGTCCCCTTGGCAGAAAAACAGCCCCATAGCATGATGTTTCCACCCCCATGCTTCACAGTAGGTATGGTGTTCTTGGGATGCAACTCAGTATTCTTCTTCCTCCAAACACGACGAGTTGAGTTTATACCAAAAAGTTCTACTTTGGTTTCATCTGACCACATGACATCCTCCCAATCCTCTGCTGTATCATCCATGTGCTCTCTGGCAAACTTCAGACGGGCCTGGACATGCACTGGCTTCAGCAGCGGAACACGTCTGGCACTGCGGGATTTGATTCCCTGCCGTTGTAGTGTGTTACTGATGGTGACCTTTGTTACTTTGGTCCCAGCTCTCTGCAGGTCATTCACCAGGTCCCCCCGTGTGGTTCTGGGATCTTTGCTCACCGTTCTCATGATCATTTTGACCCCACGGGATGAGATCTTGCGTGGAGCCCCAGATCGAGGGAGATTATCAGTGGTCTTGTATGTCTTCCATTTTCTGATGATTGCTCCCACAGTTGATTTTTTCACACAAAGCTGCTTGCCTATTGTAGATTCACTCTTCCCAGTCTGGTGCAGGTCTACAATACTTTTCCTGGTGTCCTTCGAAAGCTCTTTGGTCTTGGCCATGGCGGAGTTTGGAGTCTGACTGTTTGAGGCTGTGGACAGGTGTCTTTTATACAGATGATGAGTTCAAACAGGTGCCATTCATACAGGTAACGAGTGGGGGACAGAAAAGCTTCTTACAGAAGACGTTACAGGTCTGTGAGAGCCAGAGATTTTCCTTGTTTGAGGTGACCAAATACTTATTTTCCACCCTAATTTACGAATAAATTCTTTACAAATCCTACCATGTGAATTCATGGATTTTTTTTTCACATTCTGTCTCTCACAGTTGAAGTGTACCTCTGGTGCAAATTACTGACCTCTGTCATCATTTTAAGTGGGGGAACTTGCACAATCGGTGGCTGACTAAATACTTTTTTGCCCCACTGTGTATATATATATATATATATATATATATATATATATTACACCTCTTATATATATTACACCTCTTGATTTATGAATTCAGGTGCTTCCAGTCCTGTTACTTCAGGAGTACAAATTGAAGCACATATACATGTAGTCTCCCTCTTCAAGAAGACACATCCTCAGTTCAGTACCAGGAATAGACATAAATCCCTGGGAATGCTGTGTCAAGAAGTGCATCCAGTGTGAAAATCTGTGCCAAATTGAATATGCAGAGCCCTCCACTGTAGCAACTTCCTGCAAATGCAGCAGTAGCAGTGTGTGTCCAAAGAGTTGCAAAAGCATGACAAAAGTAGCAGATGTTAACAGCACAGGGTCGCTAAATGTGCATAAACGTCAGCAACGCTCTGCTTGATCAATAACTGCCCAGTTCCAAACTTCTCCTGGCATTAACATCAGCACAGAGACTGTGTATCAGGAGCTTCGTGGCATGGGTTTCCATGGATGAGCAGCTCTCAATATCCTATAATATTGTTTGTTTGTTTTGACTTCTGTATTACCAGGCAACAGACCTCAAGATATTTGAAAATCCACCATTATAATGAAATATTGGAATGTTAGGAATCAGTGGTATAAAGCCAACAAAATACAAAAATGAAGAGAAATAACAAAAAAAAAAAACCACGCTTATTTAAAGTTATTTGAGGTGATCACCACAAGGAAGGCATCCTGTGACTTAGCAACAAAGAAAGAGACATACTGCTACAGACCTTCCCAGGTACAACCAATCAGCTGTGACAGACTTCTTAACAGAGTCAGACCTGGAAGACAGACAGCTGAGAGCTAGAGGAAGGTGGATGTAAGAGCGAGAGAACAGAGCTAGAGCAAGACTGCCACGATATTATCAAGGGTAAGCAGACGCAAGATCTATACCTATATATGAGCGTTCATCTCCTTCATTAATGAAGTAAACATAACATTTGTATTTTAAAACAAACATGAAATGGCCATATTTATTTTATTTCTGTAATTGATCTGTATCAGACAAGATCAGGCGTGCTCAGGGTGGTATGGCCGTAAGCTGGGGCTTAGCTAATTAGCCCTGCGACAGACTGGTGACCTGTCCAGGGTGTACCCCGCCTCTCGCCCTATAGGCTCCAGCTGGGATAGGCTCCAGCGCCCCCCTGAAAAAGGATAAGTGGATGCGAATGGATGGATGGATAATCTATCTGTATATGCCAATCACTTCATATACTTGTAACAGTTATTGCTAGTGCTTATTATCAAATAATAATAATGGATTGGATTTATATAGCGCTTTTCAAGGCACCCAAAGCGCTTTACAATACCACTATTCATTCACTCTCGCATTCACACACTGGTGGAGGCAAGCTACGGTTGTAGCCACAGCTGCCCTGGGGCAGACTGACAGAAGCGAGGCTGCCATATCGCGCCATCGGCCCCTCTGGCCAACACCAGTAGGCAAGTAGGGTAAAGTGTCTTGCCCAAGGACACAATGACCAGGACAGAGAGCCCAGGGATCGAACCGGCGACCTTCCGGTTACAGATGCGATTCCCAACCCCCTGAGCCACGGTCGCCCTAAGTAAGGTTAGTTAGTGTTTTCCAGGTGTGCGACAAATTTAAAATTAAAAAAGCAACACAAATATCTTTTCTGGTTATTTTGTCTCTTTATACTTGTTTATGCAATTTGGTCTCTCCTGAGCAGAGAAAACTGAGAGGAAAAACTTCCTTCCCTTTAATTCAGTTATGTCTTTAGTTCTTAAATCTAGATGACAGGTGAGTGCCAAAAGTCTAGCCTCTGGAGATGCCACCTCAGGTCACCTTTCTGCTTGAGCACAAACAAGTACTCTCAGGTGTAATTTGGGGGGTTTAATATGTAACCACAGATCACTGTCTCCACTCTTCTCAAACTATTTTTCTTGAATTCTTTAGACCTCTGTGAACTTGGCTATGCAAGATTAATTTAGGCCAAACCACATTCATGTTTTATTCAGTTCTGCAATTTTCCTTACACTCAAACACACACACACGCGCGCACGCACACGCATACACACACGCACACACATACAGAAGAAAAGTTTAAGTGTGATAAATTATGTTTTGAATGGTGAGGAAACAGGCGACAATAAGGAAAAGGAACTAAATCACTGTTGGCATTCTCTCTACATCCAAAGGTGAAAGGGAAAAAAGAAAAGTATAAATGTTGTGTCTTAAGCATCAACAAGTGTCTCTGGGGACAAGGAAGGCCAGGTGTTTCAGAATTTACCTCCATGAAGGGGAGGTATTTTATTTACCCTCCGGTTTACTATTTGAATAAATATAATTTGTTTCCCTTCTTCCACTTCCATTCCCTGTCTTTTCCAGAATGGAAACTATTTTGTCTTGATGGCCTTTAAAGCCTGGGTGCGTACTGTCAGTGTTTAAATTGCATAAAGGTGCTGATCCTGCTTTCTGAGGAGTGCATCAGCACCGTGATGCTTTGACCATGCTTTTTGTATCCCCTTCACATAACAGATTTTCTAAAAATGGTTTTACTTTTTATGAAAACTTGGAAAAACCCAAATATATATATATGAGAAAGCAATAACCTCTGCTTTGTGGTAGGTGTTGAGTTCTTACTCAGCCTAAATGTGGGTGATTTTACAGCATTTAATAAAAAAAAAGGGTCAAGATCTCAGTTGAGCAGGCAGGATTGCTACTCTGTCTGGAATATAATGCACCGCACTTGCAGAAAAGTCTCCCAAGCAGACTGTCATGGTAATGCTTTCAAAAGCATGCTTTCTTTAGAAAATAACATTGCAACATAGCCTAAATGTTGCATCAGTGTGTTCTGCCTGTTCACATCTCACGCCTCACTGTTGGCTTTGTGTGCCTAGGTTGAAATATAGATTATCTATCTTGAAGCCTCATTGAAGTGCACTGCATAAGCTGTTTTCTGGTAGCTGTAGAGTGACAGCAGACAAATATACAAAGGGAGGAAAGTCCATCATCTGTTGCCACTGCTGTAACCAATGGGGGAACCGCAGAAGCATTTTTTCGGTATATCACATGTAGCAACTTAACAATGAGTGGTAAGACACATGAATAAGTATTTAACATGCATAAGGTATAGTTCATGTAGCTGGTAAGTTAATTTTGTGACTGCTAAAATGTCACAAAGTGTGAAACACAGTTTACTGTGTTGAAACTAATAGAGTAGCTTTAAAAGCACTTGGCATATAAAATTAGTGTAAAAACAGCATCTGTGCTAAATCTCATAAGGCAATAGAAGCGTTGCTGTACAGTAAAATTTGTTTCTCAGGACCCGCTGTGTACCTTGAGATTATAACAAAGCAGTCCATAAGGTTGTGGCAGGAAGCATTACAATAACATTTCTTTAGAACTGCTTCTTTAGTCATCAGTGTCCGCTGGATTTATTGCATTAGGATATAAACGTTTCTTCACTTTGCTGATGATGTTATAAATAAGATTTGTGAAACTGCAAAAACACTTCCTGTAGAAAACTGAGCAAAGAAAAAAAACATGAAAAGATAATAGATGTTTCGAATGGCACAAATTACATAATTTATTAGAAATTAGAGACTCTTACAGACTAATGACAGAAACTAGGTATCTGCCCAGGTATCTCTAAGTGTTCTGATGGTCTGCTTCTCCAAACTAATGAAGTCTCCAAACTGAACTTATCTGGTATGGTCCTTCCACGTGCTTAGTAGCATGTGGCCTCAGTAGGCCACTATTTGTTAAATAAATAAAATGTTAAATTGCCAATATGGGCGTTCTGTTTTTTCAGACTTTATTCAATTATCCAATCCAATAAACAACACCAAACAAGAGTCAGCAGCAGAATGACCTGGTTGGCATTGGCAGAGTAGATGTGGGCATTGTTACAACAGAGAAATAATCAACCAAACACAAATGTCTTTACTTTTTCTGCTAAGTTTAAAAAAGAAAGATAACACCAGCATTCCCAGAGAAAATACTTTATTATTTGTTTTAAATGGCAAAAAGATAGATGTGCTTCAGCAATAATCTGTTATCACTGCAGTTTAGAGTGAAGCACAATCACAATATATAAAATCCAATAACACTCAGAAACCAGAGCTCGAATTACATAATGAAAAGCACTTGCAGAATAAAAACAAAACAAAAATAATAATAAACTACAAAATGAAATGCCAAAGGTAGCAGACATGTTCCAAACACAACAATATTAAAACCAGTGGAGTAGGAAAAGCTCTGCTCACAACATCAGAAAAACAGAGGATCAAACACCGGTTACAAGAAACAAGTTTGGCACAGTGCTGAGGATGCAAACAAAGGACTTTCCATCTGGTGACAAACACCAACAAAGACCAGAAAAGGAGCAACAGCCTTTCCTCAATACCTCTTACAAGATGATGAGTCCCACAACCTTTAAAGATACGACAAATGTGGTGTTAAAACATCTCCGTGGTGGGGCGTGGTTTGTAGCTCAGCTGCAGGGGAGGTCTGGAGCAGTGGGTTCAGGGTGTGGTGTCAGAGGAGGCTGCCCCACACAGCTGTTCTGCAACACCTGGCCATGCCTTCCTATCAGGAGACTGCCAGGACCTGATGGGAGCACCATGTGCTGTGGGGGACAAGGCAGCTGGAAGATGCACAAAAAAAGAAAATATTGTAGCTAAAGCGTCCATGTGCCAATAATCAGGGGTGCGCATAAGTGTTCCGCAGGTGCACATTCGCTGTCAAAATAAAAGACGCGCACCAGATAAGAAGTTGCAACGCACGTTTGTGTACATAAGATTTTCTGGAGGAGGGCAGACATTTGTTTAGAACTCTTAAAGATGTCGCATTATTACAGGAGCTGGTCATGCAATGAAGTTCCCAGAGCAAAAGTTTGGTGCTGATGTTAATGTCAGCCATAGTTTGGAACTCTGTCCATGTCTGTGTGCACACGTTAACCTTACCGCACTCAGCTAAAACTCAAAGAGGCTACGATTTTTAAAAATAAGCCTGAGTGCAATATTCAGGTTGCTTCTTAGTGTTACTTGTTTCTTGGAACTTTTTCATCTCTCTATGTCTATGTTTTGCTGTATTTGCTCTTTGACTACTTACTTCCAAGACTTATTTAGTTGTGTACCCAGCCTTCTTTTCCTGAGTGTCATCTCATGTTTTTGCATTGCCTGTCTTTACTTGTCCGTACTTGGTTTTTACTTCCTTTTTTTTTGGTTTGGATTTGTTGGAATTCAGTGCATTTCTGCATTTCTGTGTACCTGAACTCTGCAACCTTTCTTCCTATTATTTGATTATAATAACACTAAATATATCCAAACACAAACTTGCTAGCCAATTGTTGTGTGCCTTTTATTTATCCTTATTTGGGATCATCACTTGTGACCTACTTGGAGTGAAACTGTGGTTCTTTATGTGATGTGAGGTTAAAAATAACCCTGAGAGAGAAAAAAAAACACACGCACACACAGACGTACACACTCAGAGAGAGAAAGAGAGAGGAACCCTGAACAATCAAATCCAACTGTAAATTCTTACAAACACACATATTTCGCACAAAATTCCAGACTGCTGACCACAGTGATTCCCTAAGCAGCCTCATACTCATCATACACACTCATACACATATTGTCAAACTGCACACTCACAAGGATGGTCCAAGGAAAGCCATATTGTTACACAGAACACAGGGATGCAGGCAAACATGCACAAAGCAATGCATTCATATACAAAAGAGACACACACAAACACAAAATATTGGGCATTCACATGCAGGAAAATGTAACTCTTTCCTTGTGCGAGTGTCAACCTTTGCTTCATTTCCTTTGACATTCTCTTCCTTTCTCTTTTCCTCCAACTGTGCATCCCTTTCTCCCTGACCCTGTTATCTTCTGGAGCATCCCAAAGAGGAGGGGGGATAAGGAAGGAGCAAATGCTGTACAGTGTTGCTTCTCTTCTCCTTTCTTTCTTTCATTCTGGCTTTTGCTGAAACAGGAAAAGCTTGGAAATTCTTCTTTAAATCAGTTTAATGTTAAAGTTTACTAAATGGTGTCTTCGCTTCGGTAGAGGCAGCAAAGAGCCTGACTGGGTTTTGCGAGGACCTGAGGCAAGCGGAGAGATGATCTTTAGTTGAGGAAAATGAGTGATGTTAACTCCACAGTAACTGAACAGTGTGACAGTTATGTACAACTCCTACTTTAAATCTTAAAATTTAAATTACAGAAAAAGACCTGCGATCACAATAATCAATCAATAAACTCTTTTCTATTTCGTTCTTTTGACCAAAGCCTGCATGCAGCATGGCAAATATGCTTTCAATTCTGCACAGGATCAAGTTAAGAGAAACAATTCATGATTTATGGACAAGTGTGTCATTATTCAGCAGTGCCTTTACAAACACTGGGGATTAACAATAACCAACCTAGTGGGTAATCTTCTGTGCTCAATCTCCTACAACCATATCAGAATTGCATTGAGTGAATCCCAGTACAAACCAAGTATTTCCCACTGCTGCATTATACTGGTGAAAAATCATAACTGTGCATATAAAACACTGGTCAATTTAAGCTTTTTAGCCTGATTTAAATGCTACAGGGAGTCAGCTACAACCATTATAGCTATAAAAGAATATTATTTCTCTATATTTGGTGATATATTTGGTTCTGGAGAAACCAGCAGCAACCACGCTAGCACAGAAAAGAGTATTAGAGACGACAGGCAATGATCAAGTCAAGCACAGCTCGGAGGGAAGAACTGGGATGAAAGTCAATTGCAAAGCAGCAGACAAAAGCATCTTGAAAAGTATTCTCTTGATGAAAAGAACAATTGGATACATAGAAGTTTGTGAGCTGTACCATCAGGGCTGGCTTTGATATTGAGATCTGCTGGGATTCTGGCAGAGCTTGACTTGATGGCCTGGCTGAACTAATGCAAGGCTCATTTTGGGGTTTAAACCCATATAGAAAATAAAAATCTTCCAATAGTAAATGTTTGCTCTGTACATTTGGGTTAAAACCCAAGCAGGGCCCATCTGTGAGGAATTTTATATGCTTTTTCTTCGTATAGTTGTGCAGGTTTTCTTAAGAGGTCCAGTAGGTTTTTGTTTCTGGGACAAAATATAGATTGCTGAATATGTCATATAGATCTCAACCTATAATTTAGAAATGTTTTAAATACAAAGCAACGTTTTCTTAATTAGTACCTAATTAAATTTAATTCAATTCAATGCAGTGTAAATCACAACAACAGTCACCTCAGGCCCTTTACATTTATATAATATACAATGGATAATTACATTATATTATTTATATTATCTTTAACTTTAAAGAGAAAACCTCAACAATAACCACCTTGAGCAAGTACTTGGTGACAGAGGGAAGAAAAAACTCCCTTTTAACAGGAAGACACCTCCAGCAGAACCAGGCTCAGGGAGGGGCAGCCATCTGCTGTGACCAGTTGGGGGCGAGGGAACAGAAAACACAAGAGAGCCAGAGTTTAATAATAACTGATGTTTAAATGCAAAGTGGTGTATAACTACATAGAGAGTGATAAAAGAGTGAAGAAGAAACACACAGTGCATCCTAGGAAGCCCCAGCATCCTAGGCCTACTGGAGCGTAACTAACTTAGGGGCCGGGGTTAATTGATCCAGCCATAACTATAAGCTTTATCAAAAGGGAATGTTTTAAGCCTAACCTTAAAAGTAGACATGGTGTCACGGAAAAGAGGGACCCAGGCGCGGTTCTTGCTCACAGAAACACAGTGCGTTTATTTACAGTGAAACAGACAAGTCCAACAATCCATTCAAAAGTGCAATTTTCCAATCGTGCTCGTCCCTTGCTCCCAGTGCGTTCCGTGTAGTAACTCCCTTAGTGTGTGTGCTCCCCAACTCGCTTCTCCGCTCGCCCCTCCTGGAGGAAGAAGGAAAATCCAGCGTTAGCCACACGCTAGCCGAATAACACACTCACACTGCTCGCACAGACTATACCAGTTCGGAGTAATAATCCCACGTCGACTGTCGCCGTGAGTCCAGGTTAAATACCCCTTTCTAGCCTGGAGGAATGATTACCAACCACTGGTCAGGTAATCAGCTGCAGGTGGGCCGGCAACAGCGAAGAGGGACTCCCAATGACGACAGTCGCCAGGACACGCCTCTCCCACGAGGGCCAGGGAGGGAGAAGCAAACACATATACAGAAAACATAAACACAAGCAGGGTCGTCCGGAAAGGGCCGTCCAACCGTGACAGTACCCCCCCTCTAATGGGAGCCGGCGGCGGAATTCTCTCACCATGCGATGATCGAGAATGGCAGACCGCGGCACCCAAGAACGTTCTTCCGGACCGTACCCCTCCCAATCCACCAAAAACTGAAAGCCCCTACCGCGGCGCCAGGCATCCATTATGCGAGTAATGGAATACGCCGGGGCGCCGTCGATAATCCGGGCGGGTGGCGGGGGCCCAGGGGGCGGGCACAAAGGGCTGGTCCGGACGGGCCTAACCTGAGAAACATGGAAGACGTTATGTACCTTCATAGCAGGCGGAAGGGCCAGCCGGACCGTCACCGGGTTCAGGACCTCCTGGATGGCAAAGGGGCCAAGAGACCGAGGGGCCAGTTTCTTGGACTCAGTCCGAAGAGGGATGTGCTTGCTGGAGAGCCACACCCGCTGGCCGACCTGATAATCCGGAGCAGGAGTGCGGCGGCGATCCGCCAATGCCTTGTTCCGCTCGGCCGTTCTCAGGAGTGCTGCGCGCGTGGCCCACCAGACCCGACGACAGCGCCTAAGGTGGTGCTGGACCGAGGGAACCGCCAGCTCTCCCTCAGAGATGGAGAGGAGAGGGGGTTGATACCCCAGCGACGCCTCGAAGGGCGAGAGTCCAGTCGCTGATGACGTGCTGGCGTTGTGGGCATACTCCACCCAGGCCAACTGCTCGCTCCAGGTCGCTTGGTTCGATGATGCGACGCAACGCAACATGGCCTCCAGCTCCTGATTGGCCCTTTCGGTCTGACCATTAGTTTGGGGGTGGAACCCGGAGTACAAACTGACCTGAGCTCCCAATTCTGCACAGAACTCCTTCCAAACCCGCGAGGTGAACTGAGGGCCACGGTCGGAAACGATGTCCTGGGGTATGCCGTGGAGCCGAAACACATGCTGCGTCAGTAACTGGGCCGTCTCCAAGGCAGAAGGGAGCTTGGGCAGAGCAATGAAGTGGGCAGCCTTGGAAAAACGGTCAATAATGGTTAGAATGGAGGTGTTACCTGCAGAGGGAGGCAAGCCGGTGACGAAGTCCAGGGCGATGTGCGACCATGGGCGTTTTGGAGTGGGTAACGGTCGCAGGAGGCCAGAAGCAGGCGAGTTGGTGGTTTTGTTCCGTGCGCACACCGGGCATGCCGCAACATAGTTCTGGACATCGAGAACAAGAGAGGGCCACCAAAACAAACGTCGTAGAAAGGAGACAGTGCGATTTTTACCTGGGTGGCACGAAAACTTGGCAGTATGTGCCCAGTGAATGACCTGACTACGCGCTGTGGCCGGAACATATAGTCTCCCTTTCGGGCTCGTGCCAGGGTCGGGCTCCTGTCGCTGGGCGTCCCTGACCACCTTTTCAATCTCCCATGTTAGTGCACCCACAATGCAGGTGGGGGGCAGGATGGGTTTTTCCTTCTCGTCCTCATCGGTCACGGGTGCGAACTGGCGCGACAACGCGTCTGGCTTAGTGTTCCTAGAACCGGGCCTGTAAGTAATGGAGAAGTGAAAACGAGTAAAAAATAAGGCCCACCTGGCTTGTCGGGTGTTGAGGCGCTTGGCTGCCTGGAGATACGCCAGATTTTTGTGGTCCGTCCACACCACGAAAGGCTGCTCAGTGCCCTCCAGCCAATGTCGCCATTCCTCAAGGGCCCACTTGATGGCGAGCAACTCCCGGTCGCCCACGTCGTAATTTCTCTCGGCCTGAGACAACCTGCGGGAGAAGAACGCACAGGGATGCAACTTGCCGTCGATCCGTTGGGAGAGAACCGCCCCCACGCCCGAATCGGACGCGTCCACCTCGACGACGAAAGGCCGGCCGAGGTCCGCCTGGACGAGGACCGGAGCCGAGGAAAACAGGTGCTTGAGCCGATCAAACGCTTGCTGGGCTGCGGAGGACCACTGGAAAGACAACTTAGGAGAAGTTAGGTTGGTTAGAGGAAGGGCTACCTTGCTGAAATCCCTGATAAAGCGGCGGTAGAAATTGGCGAAGCCCAGGAACCTCTGCACCTCCTTGCGGGTCTTGGGAATAGGCCATTCCACTACGGCTTTGACTTTGGCCGGGTCAGCTCGCAAACGCCCCTGTTCCACAATGAAACCCAGAAAAGAAACAGTTTCCACATGGAACTCACATTTCTCCGCTTTCACAAAAAGGCGGTTCTCCAATAGGCGCCGTAGAACCAGACGTACATGGTTGATGTGCTCAGTCTGCGACCTGGAAAAAATCAGAATGTCATCCAGATACACGAAGACAAAATGGTTAATAAAGTCCCTGAGCACATCATTAATCAGGGCCTGGAAGACCGCAGGGGCGTTAGTGAGACCGAAGGGCATCACTAAGTATTCGAAGTGCCCCAGGTGGGTGTTGAAAGCCGTCTTCCACTCGTCACCCTTGCGGATGCGAACCAGATGATAGGCACTCCGAAGATCCAGTTTGGTGAACAGGACTGCCCCCTGTAATAGTTCGAATGCCGAGGCCAGCAGGGGGAGTGGATATTTATTCCTAACAGTGATCTTGTTCAGCCCTCGAAAGTCAATGCAGGGACGCAGGCTCTTATCTTTCTTCTTTACAAAGAAGAATCCTGCTGCTAAAGGCGAAGTAGATGGGCGAATAATACCTGCGACCAGAGACTCCGTTATGTAGCATTCCATGGCCTCGCGTTCCGGTTTAGACAGACTGTAGAGCCGACTTGCTGGCAGGGGAGCGCCTGGGAGTAGGTCGATTCCACAGTCGTAAGGCCGATGTGGAGGCAAAGACAACGCCTTACTTTTGCTGAATACCTGGCCGAGGTCGTGGTAGTCGGCGGGCACCAAGGAAAGGTCGGGGGGTGAGGAGCTTTTCGCAGAGGCGGTCCCAGGATTGTCCGGGACAGCGGCAAGTAAACATTGTTCATGACACCGCGTGCTCCAGCCAGTTACACACCCTTTGGCCCAGTCGATTTGGGGGTTGTGATGTTGGAGCCAAGGAAATCCCAGTACCAGTGGGGTGTGGGGGGCTTTGAATACCAACAAACTGATTTTCTCAGAGTGATTTCCCGAAATAATGAGTGTAACCTCCTGAGTGCGATGTGTGACGGAGGCTAGATGGCCGCCATTTAAGGCTGAGACCTTCAGGACCTCTGGAAGGGGAAGTAGGGGCAGGCCTAAGATGTTGGCTAACTCCTCGTCTAGGAAATTTTGTTCAGAACCAGAGTCAATGAGTGCGCAGCAGGAGTGAGTGAGGGAGTGAGACATTAATTTAGCAGGGCAGCTGAGGTGAGGGAACACTTTTGTTGTGGCGCCCGCCAGTATCCCCACAATTACTGACGGGCCGACTCTTTTACTCGGTCTGGGCAGGAGTCAACAAAATGTCCTCTTTTTCCACAAAGAAAGCACTCACCAGTCCGTTGTTTGCGCCCCAGTCTAGAGGAGGAAAGCTTGGCTCCGCCGAGCTGCATGGGTTGCTCTTCATCCCCGTGTTGCTCCTCCTCACTTCTCCACATCAGAGTAGGAAGGTCCCTAGATGTACCCGTGCCCCCAGCAGGCCGCCGACCATCCCCGGCTCTTCTGCCGAACTCCCGCATGTGGTCGTCTAAGTTAATACACATATTGATTAGAGCAGACAAAGCTTTAGGCAGTTCCTTGGTTGCTAACTCACGCTTAATATTCTCATTAAGGCTGTTGAGGAAGGCTCCACGCAGTGCTTTCTCCTCCCAGCCCGACTCCTCCGCCAGGATCCAGAACTCCACGGAAAAGTCAGCAACACTCCTCCTACCTTGCTTCAGAGAAAACATGCGATGACCTGCAGCATCCGAGCTAGCGCCTTTATCAAACACACAGCGAAACTTGCTGAGAAAGACGTCATATGACACAGAGGGCTGGGTATTTAAAACTGCCTGAGCCCATTGAAGCTCCCGCCCAGTCATAAGTTGCACCAAATAAGCGATTTTAGCAGAATCAGAGGCAAAGGCACAAGGTTGCTGTCTAAACACAAGAGAGCATTGCGTCAAAAAACCCCGGCTCCTCCCCAACTCGCCGTCAAATTTTTCGGGTGCGGGGAGTGAGTACTCCCGCTGCCGCGGTGGAGGTGAAGGAGGAAGCGGACAGGCTGCCGCGGCTTCCAGCGAAGGGGCGGGCTGCGTTGGAGCCGTATTAGGTGAGGAAATCAACATACCTTTAAGCTCTGTCATGGCTTGCAGAAGCGCGGTTTGTTCCTTTGAAACGTGCTTCAGCATTTCCTCGTGTCGCTCCAAAACCTCCGCTTGGATAGACAGCTGGCGTGAAGCAGAATCCGCTGGGTCCATGGTGGTGGGATTATTCTGTCACGGAGAAGAGGGACCCAGGCGCGGTTCTTGCTCACAGAAACACAGTGCGTTTATTTACAGTGAAACAGACAAGTCCAACAATCCATTTAAAAGTGCAATTTTCCAATCGTGCTCGTCCCTTGCTCCCAGTGCGTTCCGTGTAGTAACTCCCTTAGTGTGTGTGCTCCCCAACTCGCTTCTCCGCTCGCCCCTCCTGGAGGAAGAAGGAAAATCCAGCGTTAGCCACACGCTAGCCGAATAACACACTCACACTGCTCGCACAGACTATACCAGTTCGGAGTAATAATCCCACGTCGACTGTCGCCGTGAGTCCAGGTTAAATACCCCTTTCTAGCCTGGAGGAATGATTACCAACCACTGGTCAGGTAATCAGCTGCAGGTGGGCCGGCAACAGCGAAGAGGGACTCCCAATGACGACAGTCGCCAGGACACGCCTCTCCCACGGCGCGCACTTCCGTAAACAACCCCGAGGGCCAGGGAGGGAGAAGCAAACACATATACAGAAAACATAAACACAAGCAGGGTCAACCGTGACACATGGTGTCTATGTGCTGAATCCAAGCTAGGAGCTGGTTCTACAGAAGAGGGATCTGAAAACTGAAGGGTCTGCTTCCCAATCTTGTAAACTTTCAAACTGTTTCCTATTTTCTGAAAGAAAAATAGGTGGAACTATTATTAGTAAACAACAACAACACCTGAACACCCAGCCCAGGAGAGAAGTAATGATGCAATCAAGAACAACTAGGCTTTTATTATTATTGTCATGTGACTGGCTGCAAATAGCTCTCAAAATTATGTCTGAAAAATGTAGTTCATTGACTTGATGTCTCTTGGCTGTAAGGGGGAGATTTCAGCTCAGCGCAGTCACACAGGCATAGTGGTGCAACCATACACACAGCAAAATTTGCCCTCTTGATGCTGTGACATTTCCGTCTCTGGTCTGTGGCTGTAACACTGCGGTGACTGTGATCGATCAAAAGTTGTTGTTATCACAAGTGTAATCATTTATGAATGTACTACAAGGGAGTATTTATCCATTTGCATCATTATTAAAACACAATCATCCAAAGAACAGACATAATTCAGCATCTTCAAGTTAAAAATCCATAGAAAGTAAACAAAGAGAGACACAAAATCTGTTTTGTTCTTTTGTTTTATTTTAGTAAAAGTAAAAGTTTAGTAAAAAGGTTTAACAAGATCCAAATTTGGACCATATCGTAGCTTTCACATGTTAGAAGATATGTAAGTCTTACAAAAGATACTACAGGTAAAACATAGACAAGCTGCAGATGTTAGACTGTGTATTGTGCTAACTTTGTAGATCATTGGAGCAATGATCTGTATAGAGATGGATGGATGGATGGAGATATATTTTATTTTGAGAAAATAATCACAGCCACATTAACAAGGCCAAGCATAGACACTGTAATCATAAGCGAGAGTATCTCAGTATGGAGAACATTCAGGTCTGCAATAACTTTTTAACAAGCAGTTACTCTCTGTATGTCATTAGCAAACACATTCAAAGAAGCAGATAAATACGGCAGATTTACTGTGGAGACTATTTTATGAGAAACAGCCACTAGTATAATAATCATAACCAGCCTAACTGAGCTCTAACTGCAAAAGCAATTCACAGTCTTCATTAGCATTTAGCTCCTTATCACATAGCACCCACTCCCCCCCCCCCCCCCCCCCCCCCAACACACATGCATACACACACACACACACAGATGCACACAGTCGCACATTTTAAGATCCTATTCCAAATGATTGGCCATTACACTGTAATTGCAGATTACACAGTAACGGTAAAGGAATAAAACTGTCAGCATCATTTATTTGCACATGCCCATTATGTACACAACACACACAACACACACCCACGCATACACACACGCATACAATGCTGAAATCCACACATGCATGCATACAGGTGAAACACTTCCATCCTTGCATATATGATACTACATACATATACATACATATATATATATATATAAAAAAACACCCAGCACGCCCATATATATAAACTTAACACCCAGCACGCCCCTGCGGGCGGTTTATCCTTCAAGCTCGGGTCCTCTACCAGAGGCCTGGGAGCTTGAGGGTCCTGCGCAGTATCTTAGCTGTTCCCAGGACTGCGCTCTTCTGGACAGAGATCTCCGATGTTATTCCCGGGATCTGCTGGAGCCACTCGCCTAGCTTGGGAGTCACCGCACCTAGTGCTCCGATTACCACGGGGACCACCGTTACCTTCACCCTCCACATCCTCTCGAGCTCTTCTCTGAGCCCTTGGTATTTCTCCAGCTTCTCGTGTTCCTTCTTCCTGATATTGCTGTCATTCGGAACCGCTACATCGATCACTACGGCCGTCTTCTTCTGTTTGTCTACCACCACTATGTCCGGTTGGTTAGCCACCACCATTTTGTCCGTCTGTATCTGGAAGTCCCACAGAATCTTAGCTCGGTCATTCTCCACCACCCTTGGGGGCATCTCCCATTTTGACCTCGGGACTTCTAGGTTATACTCGGCACAGATGTTCCTGTACACTATGCCGGCCACTTGGTTATGGCGTTCCATGTATGCCTTGCCTGCTAGCATCTTGCACCCTGCTGTTATGTGCTGGATTGTCTCTGGGGCATCTTTACACAGCCTGCACCTGGGGTCTTGCCTGGTGTGATAGACCCCAGCCTCTATGGATCTTGTACTCAGAGCTTGTTCTTGTGCTGCCATGATTAGTGCCTCTGTGCTGTCTTTCAGTCCAGCTTTGTCCAGCCACTGGTAGGATTTCTGGATATCAGCCACCTCCTCTATCTGCCGGTGGTACATACCGTGCAGGGGCCTGTCCTTCCATGATGGTTCCTCGTCTCCCTCCTCTTTCTTGGGTTTCTGCTGCCTGAGGTATTCACTGAGCACTCGGTCAGTTGGGGCCATCTTCCCAATGTATTCTTGGATGTTCCTTGTCTCATCCTGGACTGTGGTGCTGACACTCACCAGTCCCCGGCCCCCTTCCTTCCGCTTAGCGTACAGCCTCAGGGTGCTGGACTTGGGGTGAAACCCTCCATGCATGGTCAGGAGCTTTCTTGTCTTTATGTCAGTGGCTTCTATCTCCTCCTTTGGCCAGCCTATTACCCCAGCAGGGTACCTGATCACGGGCAGGGCGTATGTGTTGATGGCCCGGATCTTGTTCTTACCATTCAGCTGACTCCTCAGGACTTGCCTGACCCTCTGCAGGTACTTGGTGGTTGCAGCCTTTCTAGCGGCCTCTTCATGGTTCCCATTTGCCTGCGGGATCCCCAGGTACTTGTAACTGTCCTCTATGTCTGCAATGTTGCCTTCTGGTAGTTCAATCCCCTCAGTTCTGCCTACCTTCCCTCTCTTTGTTACCATCCGACTACACTTCTCCAGTCCGAACGACATTCCAATGTCATTGCTGTATAGCCTGGTAGTGTGGATCAGTGAATCGATGTCTCGTTCACTCTTGGCATACAGCTTGATGTCATCCATGTACAGGAGGTGGCTGACAACTGCTCCGTTCCGTAGTCGGTATCCGTAGCCAGTCTTGTTAATGATCTCACTGAGGGGGTTCAGGCCTATGCAGAACAGCAGTGGGGACAGAGCATCTCCTTGGTAGATCCCGCACTTGATGGTAACTTGTGCTATGGGCTTGGAGTTGGCCTCTAGTGTTGTACGCCACATCCCCATTGAGTTCCTGATGAAGGCTCTTAGGGTCCCATTGATCTTGTACAATTCTAGGCATTCCAGTATCCAGCTGTGGGGCATTGAGTCATAGGCCTTCTTGTAATCAATCCAGGCAGTGCACAGGTTGGTCAGTCTGGTCTTGCAGTCTCGGCTGATTGTTCTGTCTACCAGTAGCTGGTGTTTTGCACCTCTGGTATTCTTGCCAATTCCTTTCTGTGTCCCGCTCATGTATTGACCCATGTGCCTGTTCATCTTAGCCGATATGATGCCTGACAGGAGCTTCCATGTAGTACTGAGGCAGGTTATTGGTCGGTAGTTGGAGGGGACCGGTCCCTTCTTGGGGTCCTTGGGGATCAGGACCGTCCGGCCTTCAGTTAGCCATTCCGGGTGTCTCTCGTTAACTAGCAGCTGGTTCATTTGTGCTGCCAGACGCTCGTGGAGTGCAGTCAGCTTCTTCAGCCAGTAGGCGTGAACCATGTCGGGCCCTGGTGCTGTCCAACTCTTCATACTGGAGACCCTTTCTTGGATATCTGCCACTGTGATGGTTACTGGACCCTGTTCAGGGAGGTCGCTGTGGTCTGCCCTCAGATCCACTAGCCACTGAGCATTGCCGTTATGGGTTGCATCCTTCTCCCATATGCTCTTCCAGTATTGCTCCGTCTCCAGCCTTGGTGGTGCTGTTCTCTTATTGTTCCCTTGCCACTGAGAGTACACCTTTGCTGGTTCTGTGGAGAACAGCTGGTTTATTCTCCTGCCTTCTATCTCTCTGGTGTACCTCCTCAAGCGACTAGAAAGGCTGTGAGTCTTTGCTTGGCAGTTTCCAAGGCCTCAGGTATGGACAGCTTGCTGTATTTCTTAGGCACCTTATTTGTCGCACCTTTCTGCAACTCTGTTAGTTGGCTAACCTCCCTCCGTGCTACTTTGATCTTGCCCTCTAGCCTCCTTCTCCATGGAGGGTACTGCCCCTTGTGGCTGTTCAACTTGTAGCCAAGCATCTCACTGATCACTGCTGCCGTATTGTAGATCAGCTTGTTAGTGTCGGTAATCGTGGTTGTAGGTATTGCCCGTAGTGCTGCATTAACATCATCTAGCAGACCTTCTGAGGGTACTTCACGTAATCTTGGTAACCGGCTACGGGGGATCCAGGTTTCAAGCTTGGCCATGATCCTATTTTTCAGGTCAGTTCCTCTCGCACTCAACGATCCTTCTCCTATCGCACTTGGGGCTATGTACCCAATCTCGGGTGGGGGTGATGATATCTCCCCCCTGACCTGGCGTCCTGACTCCTCCTTGCCGTAGCATTTGTGTTGTACCTTGTCAATCTCTAGCTGTGAGAGCAGTCCCTTCTTTCGAATGTTGGAACACTGAGCTACTAGTTGTTTCGCCGTCATTGTGGATGTTGGGTATCGAAGAATCCATAGGTCCCTCATCCTATTCATGTAGCCCCTTCCGCCGGGGTTACTTGCGTAGTAGCATTCCAACAACGCCCTGTTTTCGTCCCTTGCCCACCGATGCCTTCTTGTTCCAGTAGCCCACTTTTCGTCAGGGTGCCCTGGTTCCTCAACACCTGACGCGGACCTTGTTGATCCGGGCGACGTCCGAGCCGGCATGCCTTCATATTTATCTGTCTCGCTCATGTCTGCGGTAGGCTTGCTTAGCATAGGGGGTCTAGCCTTAGGACCCTTACTGGATACAGACGCCCCAGGCAGGAATCGAACTTGCGATCCTCTGTTCCAAAGGCGTGTAGTTTAACCACTACGCTATCCAGCTGCTATTATTTATATATATATATATATATATATATATATATATATATATATATATATTTTCTCTCCACAGAACCAGCAAAGGTGTACTCTCAGTGGCAAGGGAACAATAAGAGAACAGCACCACCAAGGCTGGAGACGGAGCAATACTGGAAGAGCATATGGGAGAAGGATGCAACCCATAACGGCAATGCTCAGTGGCTAGAGGATCTGAGGGCTGACCACAGCGACCTCCCTGAACAGGGTCCAGTAACCATCACAGTGGCAGATATCCAAGAAAGGGTCTCCAGTATGAAGAGTTGGACAGCACCAGGGCCCGACATGGTTCACGCCTACTGGCTGAAGAAGCTGACTGCACTCCACGAGCGTCTGGCAGCACAAATGAACCAGCTGCTAGTTAACGAGAGACACCCGGAATGGCTAACTGAAGGCCGGACGGTCCTGATCCCCAAGGACCCCAAGAAGGGACCGGTCCCCTCCAACTACCGACCAATAACCTGCCTCAGTACTACATGGAAGCTCCTGTCAGGCATCATATCGGCTAAGATGAACAGGCACATGGGTCAATACATGAGCGGGATGCAGAAAGGAATTGGCAAGAATACCAGAGGCGCAAAACACCAGCTACTGGTAGACAGAACAATCAGCCGAGACTGCAAGACCAGACTGACCAACCTGTGCACTGCCTGGACAAGAAGGCCTATGACTCAATGCCCCACAGCTGGATACTGGAATGCCTAGAATTGTACAAGATCAATGGGACCCTAAGAGCCTTCATCAGGAACTCAATGGGGATGTGGCGTACAACACTAGAGGCCAACTCCAAGCCCATAGCACAAGTCACCATCAAGTGCGGGATCTACCAAGGAGATGCTCTGTCCCCACTGCTGTTCTGCATAGGCCTGAACCCCCTCAGTGAGATCATTAACAAGACTGGCTACGGATACCGACTACAGAACCCAGCAGAAACCCAAGAAAGAGGAGGGAGACGAGGAACCATCATGGAAGGACAGGCCCCTGCACGGTATGTACCACCGGCAGATAGAGGAGGTGGCTGATATCCAGAAATCCTACCAGTGGCTGGACAAAGCTGGACTGAAAGACAGCACAGAGGCACTAATCATGGCAGCACAAGAACAAGCTCTGAGCACAAGATCCATAGAGGCTGGGGTCTATCACACCAGGCAAGACCCCAGGTGCAGGCTGTGTAAAGATGCCCCAGAGACAATCCAGCACATAACAGCAGGGTGCAAGATGCTAGCAGGCAAGGCATACATGGAACGCCATAACCAAGTGGCCGGCATAGTGTACAGGAACATCTGTGCCGAGTATAACCTGGAAGTCCCGAGGTCAAAATGGGAGATGCCCCCAAGGGTGGTGGAGAATGACCGAGCTAAGATCCTGTGGGACTTCCAGATACAGACGGACAAAATGGTGGTGGCTAACCAACCGGACATAGTGGTGGTAGACAAACAGAAGAAGATGGCCGTAGTGATCGATGTAGCGGTTCCGAATGACAGCAATATCAGGAAGAAGGAACACGAGAAGCTGGAGAAATACCAAGGGCTCAGAGAAGAGCTCGAGAGGATGTGGAGGGTGAAGGTAACGGTGGTCCCCGTGGTAATCGGAGCACTAGGTGCGGTGACTCCCAAGCTAGGCGAGTGGCTCCAGCAGATCCCAGGAACAACATCGGAGATCTCTGTCCAGAAGAGCGCAGTCCTGGGAACAGCTAAGATACTGCGCAGGACCCTCAAGCTCCCAGGCCTCTGGTAGAGGACCCGAGCTTGAAGGATAAACCGCCCGCAGGGGCGTGCTGGGTGTATATGTATACATGAGGAAGAACAACAAATGTCTGAATGACACTGAGGTTTTGTCCCTGCGTCATTTTAGCTCCTCTTATCTGTGTACTTTTTTTTTGTTTTGTTTTGTTTTTTTGTGTCCCGTTTGGATCTTTAGCCGGCCAAGAAAGATGCCAAGCAGATTTATTTTACCAAGTGGATCATCATGGCCTTGCCATATTGGTCCATTTGATTGACCTTTATTATAATTATGAATTTATTTTATTTTCGGTTGCTACAAACGGGACAGACATGACTGGGGGATAGGACAGGGAGAAATAATGAAAGAAAGAGAGGGAGAGAAAGAAAACCAAAGGGGAGAAGAGACGGTGAGAAGGGGGGGAAGAAAGAAAAACAAAAACAAACAAAACACCTGGATCACCTGTATGGAGAAAAAAAACAGAAGAGAAAGCAAACAACAAAGAGCAACATAATTTATTTGTGTACTTTTGTGTATGCTTCTGTGCATGTTTGGATGTCCGTGTGTGTTTTCTGCCCACAAAACAATGACTTCTGACACCCTTTTAGCCCCTGTAAATCATCTACACACACACACGCTCACAAATGTGATGATTTGTGGGGTAATAACAAGGAAATGTCAATTCCACGCTCCACTCTACATGAAGACCTTCATGGGTCTTCTTTTTCCATATCAGTTATTAGTGACTGTGTTGCCAGTGAGACTTTGCACACAAACACACAAACTCAATTACACACAAAAACCAAACACGACCTTTGTAGACGACATCAAAATACACAGAGGGGCAGTTAGGTGGAAGTACCTCGATGAAATGATACTTGGCATGTCGCACCCTCACACGTTCATTTAGATTTGAAAGTGTACGTAATGTTTTGCATCAGAGTGAGTGAAAAAAGAATTCATAACTTTTGTGTTCTCAGCGCTAATCACAGAAACAGAAATTATCTTCTCTGTGGTAGTCTTCCATGAAAGACAGAGCTATCATGATAATGAGCTTTTGATGATTTTAAGATTGGAATTATGCATAATGCTTCACATGAAGGCTTTCTTTGCAAAATGCAAAGCTGATGTGGTAAAACAAAAAATTTTGCTACTTATAATTTAACAGACTTTAGTGTCTCAGTGCAAAGTAGGAGATTACTTTCATTAGAATTGTTTCTATTGATATCATACCAGTTTTCGCTTTGTTGCTTGTGTTGTTGGCCTTTTGACTACAGCGATGCAGGTGTAACCCATTTATGAGTGTCTCTTAATAGGCTTCGCTTGCATTCTGAGTTTTGCAAGACTTTCCTGACTTCACCAATGCTGGTTTGGCTAAATTAAATAATAGAAGACATAAAGGGGAGACAGAAAGCAATGAGATAAACAATTCAATAACAACAACAACAAAACTGAGTTGATAGCAACAAGAATTGTATGAGAAAGTTGTGGAGGCAGCAAAATGAATTGTTACTCCAGATTTCGGCAGATGCTGCCATTAAACAGATCCAGCTGTGTAAGTTGAATGGATGTTCACAAAGCAAAGATGTGCTTCTTCAGTGTGCATTTTTCATGTACACATGCGCTCAGCAGGGGTTGCACTGAGGGCTGTTGTAAAGCGGAGCTCTGAAAGGGCTCAGAGAATAGCCATGCTCATTATTTTATCCCAAAATGTCTGGTTGTGTAATACCACACTGTTAATACAGAATTCAAATTAAAAACATTTAAAAAACTATCTAGAAGACATTTGGTAAATGGATTGGTTCTTACATAGTGCTTTTCTACTCTGCTTGAGCACTCAAAGTACGTTATGCAGCATGCCTCATTCACTCATTCACACCCATTTATACTCAATGCCCAAGGATACTTAGGCATGTAGACTGGAAACTGGAGCAGCCACAAACCTTCTGATTACTAGACAACCTCATCTACCTCTTACGCTACAGCCATTTAAAAGAAGGTTGTTTTTGTCATGGTTCCCCCATCCTCCAAGTGCACACTTCTATGTTTGTATTGCGCTTTCTCTCTTCTATCTGTGTGGGTGTAGCACTAACCACTCTCAAGTAGGAGTGGGTGTGGTTCAGGAAGGAAGGTACACATATTTTCCATTTCCAAAACCTGGGAGTACTTATATCATGTTTTAGTCTCTCCTTGTTCCCATTACCTGCTTATTTGAAGACCTGCAACAGGTTAACTGTTTTTACCTGCATTTCTCCTCCTCCTTGTCAGTGTGCCTGCTAAAATACTTACCAGTGATTTTGCCTAGTCCACTTTCTCTACAAATTCACCTCCCCTAAGCAGAGTTAAAAACTGGAAGCTGGTCCTGTGGAAAAGTGGAAAGAAAGGAGGATTCACCTGATCTGAGTTGCTCTAAAACTTATCAGAGTTTACAATCTGGTTCATGAGAAAATTGCTGGTGAACTGTCACTGTTTTAAATTAATCGTGAAATTCCATCCATCCATCTTCATCCGCTTTATCTGGGGCCGGGTCGCGGGGGCAGCAGCCTAAGCAGAGAAGCCCAGACCTCCCTCTCCCCAGCCACCTCCTCCAGCTTATCCGGGGGAACACCAAGAGGCCAGCCAAGAGATAATCTCTACAGCGTGTCCTGGGTCTGCCCCGGGGCCTCCTCCTGGTGGGACATGCCCGGAACACCTCACCCAGGAGGCGCCCAGGAGGCATCCTTGTCAGATGCCCGAAATCGTGAAATTGTTCATTAAATTCCATGTATTTGTTCTTAATTGTGTCCTGCATTTGAGTATCTAAACAAACCTTTTCTTGTTAGTGTGGCTCTGTTCTGGACATTAGAAACAGGACCACCAGCAACAGAACAACGTACAAATCAGTGACAAAAGAAACAACTATTGCATTGATTGAATAAGACACAGTATGTAAGGAAGATGTCTGCGGTGGGCTGCAAAGCAGCTTGCATATGCAAAGCAACTATCCTGACTAAAGAGACATAAATGGCATATGGTGTATATAGAAGGATCTCATCTGAGCCATCAGCTGTGTGTGGTTTTGACATCAGATTATCTGCCAGGATAGTGGCTGAGAGTGGCATTAATGCCCGCCCTGAGCTAATGCACAATTTGTTCCGGATAGACAAAGTGTACTGTTATTTTTCAGAAAGTGAACCAAAGCACCTGTCTTCTTGCCCGTCCTAACCCGCATACTTTATCCAGCACTACCAAAATACAAAATGTTGATTTGTTTGTCCCAAATGCATGTTACTCCAAAAATATGTAAATTCATATTGAAAACAATTCACTGGCCAAGTCACTGGCTGAAAGCTTATTGATTGGATAATAATTATCTGTACCCCCCAAGATTACAATATAACACAAGTATATCAAAACAGCAGGCCTTCTAATTTGCTCCTCTAGTCATGAATTTATAAATGTGTCTGCACCAGAGAGAGACTGAGAGAGAGGGTGAGAGCAAAGAGGAAGAGAACATTAATTAACTAGTGCTGACAACTGCATCTTTTTTCTATTAGGATCTGATTAGGGGGAGAAAGCACAAATTACAGGTGTTATAAGAGTTAGAAAGTGGAAAAAAAGGGAGGCAGTTAAAATTGGGAGCAATAAGTTAGGAGTAAACAGGCAGTGAAAAAGAGGGAGATGTAAAGAACAATCTACACTCTATTTCAAGGTTTAGAAAAATAATATTTTCCAAGTGGATTGGCAATGCTGGGCTTTTGCCCTTCAGCACACAGTGAAAGTAACTGTCACTGTACCCCCTTTTGTACCCTGTACCTCCCACTGTCATTGCTACACAGAGTCTCAGGGTGCTGGATTTGGGGCGAAACCTTCTACACATGATGTCAGTGGGTTCTATCTCCTTGTTTGGCCAGGTTTTAATTCCAACAGGGCATCTGATCGCCTGTTGATTGGTAAGATCTTGTTCTTCCCATTCAGCTGACTTCTAAGGACTTGCCTGGCCTTCTGGACGTATTTGGTGGTTGCAATGTTGCCTTCTGGTAGTGTAATCTCATCAGTTCTGACTATCTTCCCTCTCTTTGATACCATCCAACAACACTTCTCCAGTTTGAATGGCATTCAAATGTCATTGCTGTAGATCCTAGTGGTGTGGTAAAGTCAGTCCTGGCATACAGCTTGATGTCATCCATGTAGAGGAGATGTTGTCTGTGAAGGTTCTCAGTCATCCAGGTCATCGTAGTCAAAGGAGCTTGCAAAGAAAAGCGTCTGGACTTCTTTAAGTTGCTTGAAGACGTTTCACCTCTCATCCGAGAAGCTTCTTCAGTTCTAAGGTCAAATGGTGGAGAGTCCCAGATATAAACCTAGTGGGAGTAACCCCCCACAGAGGGACAAAAGGACCCCCTGATGATCCTCTAATCACCTGAGCCAAGGTGTGAAATTGGGTGTGGGACCCAATCAGCCAGAGTTTCGGGTGTGTTCATTGTGAAACCTGGCCCCACCTTGTCATGCGAATTCCTGAGGTCAGATGGCCCAGGATGTGAGTGGGCGTTAAGGCGTCTGGGAAGGGATCTCAAAACTGGATTATAGATGGCAGAGAGTTGGTGTCGTAAACCCCCGCCTCTGTTCAAAGATGGTCGCTCACAGTGGACATAGATGGCTTCTTTCACTCCTCTTTCAAACCATCTGTCCTCTCTGTCCAAAATGTGAACATTGGCATCCTCGAAAGAGTGACCTTTATCCTTAAGATGCAGATGGACTGCTGAGTCTTGTCCTGTGGAGGTGGCTCTTCTGTGTTGTGCCATGCGCTTGTGAAGTGGCTGTTTGGTCTCTCCAATGTAGAGGTCTAAATGTCCTGTGGAGGTGGCTCTTCTGTGTTGTGCCATGCGCTTGTGAAGTGGCTGTTTGGTCTCTCCAATGTAGAGGTCTAACATTGGAGACCTCTACATTGGAGAGACCAAACAGCCACTTCACAAGCGCATGGCACAACTCAGAAGAGCCACCTCCACAGGACAAGACTCAGCAGTCCATCTGCATCTTAGGTTTATATCTGGGACTCTCCACCATTTGACCTTAGAACTGAAGAAGCTTCTCGGATGAGAGGTGAAACGTCTTCAAGCAACTTAAAGAAGTCCAGACGCTTTTCTTTGCAAGCTCCTTTGACTAGAGGAGATGTTCATTTCCGTTCCATAGTCGGTATCGTAGCCAGTCTTGTCAAGGATCTCACTAGGGAGTTGCAGGCCTATGCAGAACAGCAGTGGGGACAGGGCATCTCCTTGGTAGATCCCACACTTGATGGTGACATACAGTGGGGCAAAAAAGTATTTAGTCAGCCACCGATTGTGCAAGTTCCCCCACCTAAAATGATGACAGAGGTCAGTAATTTGCACCAGAGGTACACTTCAACTGTGAGAGATAGAATGTGAAAAAAAAAATCCATGAATCCACATGGTAGGATTTGTAAAGAATTTATTCGTAAATCAGGGTGGAAAATAAGTATTTGGTCAATAACAAAAATACAACTCAATGCTTTGTAACATAACCTTTGTTGGCAATAACAGAGGTCAAACGTTTACTATCGGTCTTTACCAGGTTTGCACACACAGTAGCTGGTATTTTGGCCCATTCCTCCATGCAGATCTTCTCGAGAGCAGTGATGTTTTGGGGCTGTCGCCGAGCAACACGGACTTTCAACTCCCGCCACAGATTTTCTATGGGGTTGAGGTCTGGAGACTGGCTAGGCCACTCCAGGACTTTCAAATGCTTCTTACGGAGCCACTCCTTTGTTGCCCGGGCGGTGTGTTTTGGATCATTGTCATGTTGGAAGACCCAGCCTCGTTTCATCTTCAAAGTTCTCACTGTGTGTTACTGATGGTGACCTTTGTTACTTTGGTCCCAGCTCTCTGCAGGTCATTCACCAGGTCCCCCCGTGTGGTTCTGGGATCTTTGCTCACCGTTCTCATGATCATTTTGACCCTACGGGATGAGATCTTGCGTGGAGCCCCAGATCGAGGGAGATTATCAGTGGTCTTGTATGTCTTTCTGATGATTGCTCCCACAGTTGATTTTTTCACACCAAGCTGCTTGCCTATTGTAGATTCACTCTTCCCAGTCTGGTGCAGGTCTACAATACTTTTCCTGGTGTCCTTCGAAAGCTCTTTGGTCTTGGCCATGGCGGAGTTTGGAGTCTGACTGTTTGAGGCTGTGGACAGCTGTCTTTTATACAGATGATGAGTTCAAACAGGTGCCATTCATACAGGTAACGAGTGGGGGACAGAAAAGCTTCGTACAGAAGACGTTACAGGTCTGTGAGAGCCAGAGATTTTCCTTGTTTGAGGTGACCAAATACTTATTTTACACCCTAATTTACGAATAAATTCTTTAAAAATCGTACCATGTGAATTCATGGATTTTTTTTTTTCACATTCTGTCTCTCACAGTTGAAGTGTACCTCTGGTGCAAATTACTGACCTCTGTCATCATTTTAAGTGGGGGAACTTGCACAATCGGTGGCTGACTAAATACTTTTTTGCCCCACTGTATGCAGTTAACTTGAAGTTGGCCTCTAGTGTTGTTCGCCGCATCCCCACTGAGTTCTTTATGAGGGGTCTTACTGTGCATTGAGTTGAGTCATAGGCTTTCTTGTAGTCAATCCAGGTGGTGCACAGGTTGGTGAACCTGGTCTTACAGTCTCGGGCGACTGCTCGATCTACCAGGAGCTTGTTTTTTACCCCTCTAGTATTCCTTTCTGTGCCCTGCTCATGAATTGAGCCATATGCCTGTTCATCTTAGCAGCTATGGTGCCTCAAAGGAGCTTCCATGTGGTACTGAGGCAGGTTATTGGGCGGTAGTTGGACGGGACTGGTCCCTTCTAGCAATCTTTGTGGATCAGATCTATTCAGCCTTTAGTTAGCTATTCGGGGTGTCTCTCATCAATAAGCAGCTGGTACATTTGTGCTGCCAGATGCTCATGGAGTGCAGCACAATCCCTACTGTGCCCATCATGTGACCAGCTGATCTACATGACAGCAGCAGTGATCACAGAGATACTTGCCTATAAGATGAACAGTGAAGGAGCAGAATATCCAAACACAAATGGTCAATAAAAGATTTAGCCCTTTAGCCTAGTTTGTAATTGTCAAACATAATTTGTATTGTATTTGTAAAATAATTCTTAATGCAATTCAATCATTGTCCATCATTATCTATTTTACAACCTCTTTCAGGTCCACTGGACTAAATGGAAATCACATAGAAATATTTTTAACCAGGTAAGAATGCATGCCATACAAACACAAACCTATCCTTGATGTTTTGAGAACAGGTGCATTCACACAAGCAAACTTCTGACATTGGAGCCGCTCTTTGAAAGCATATTTCCTGAAGTAATGTGTGGTTGTTTTATTGAGCCATGGTAGCAGATTGCTCTAATGTAAACCTCATTTGTCATTGTCAACACACACTATAACACACAAAACAGACACAGATAGAAACATAAGACATATTCTATCAAACTCACATAGATCCCTCATTTGAAGACAGGACCAGAGAGAAGTCTACATACAACAGCAGCATTGAAGTGGATGCAGAATTGTTCAACAGCAGCTACGACTAACTCAAGGAATTAGAACCAAAGGGCTCACTGTAAGTGAGATTTCACAAACTCTACTTGAGGACCAAAACAAAAAATGACCCGGCTTTTATGATCAGATTTTAAAATTGAACAAGCATATTTAAATGACAGTATATTATGATTTTTTTAAAGAAAAATTTTGGCATGAATATTTCATTCCGTTCTGAATTGCTGCATCTGGTTTCAGTATGAACAGAAAATTATACAAATTAGTTTAAAAGAAACAATAATCCATCATGGTTATATGAAATATTGATATAAAATACATAAAAGGTGAATATATCAAAAATTAAGATCATATTAGATGTTGAGTCTCAGCCACTTAACCATGTTATTAGATAAATGATAAAAAACCTGGTATGTGTAATAAATAAATATATGTATGCTAGCAAAGCTCATTAACCAAATTATGAAGAACATTTAATGACTCATAAGATAAGATAAGATAAGATAACCTTTATTAGTCCCACACTTGGGAAATTTGTTTTGTCACAGCAGGAAGTGGACAGTGCAAAAGTTATGAGGCAAAAATTAGAATACAATAAGAATAAATACAGTACACAACTGTACAGAATAGAATAAAATAAAATACTATATACAGTAGAATAAAATAAAATAAATATACAATAAGATAAAAATAGAATACAAATACAAATACTATATACAACTGAGTAAAAAGATGAATAAAGAGATATGAGATATTGCAACTTTCATAAATGTCTCCTATCTACAACTGAATTACAGTTAGGATACTAATGTGCGTTTTTCCAACTCAGTTCTCCCATTCTGTGGAGTGAAACGTAAATATGAAGCAAATGAATGAAAAAGAATTACGAGACATGGCTCCTTCTCCCAACACCTGTTATGGATAATTCCGTCCAAAACATCACTGTTGATTAAAAAAAATATCTACCATTGATTAATCATTTATAATTTGATTTACAAATTTGCACCATTATAGCTCAATTGTAGCTAAAGTAGCAATGGCTAAGCTCATACAAAACATTCAAAATTGAGTGAAAGCTGTTTAAACCACATAGCACTATATTAACGTCACTTAGAAACAGCATTTGGTTTAACAATGAACTGTGGCGATAGGCTGACACCAATACAAAACAGAATAATGGTTCTCATTTAGCACAACTTTCAACTGTGAAGATAGAGGCATTTTTTATGCTAACAAGGGAATGCAGTTCTGTGAGAGAAACCACCTGTTCCAGCATATGGTATTCCCAAAGACGTATTAGCTCACAATGGTTTACATTCATTTTTGTTCATGTGCAGTTGTGTTTGTCTCAAAGACAAAGTTGTAGATCTAGCACCCTCTTCCTCTTGTTCTGTCAGATCAAGAACATGTAATTTGTTATAGAAAAAATAAAAATCCTTGTTGCCATACCACTAATGAGAATGACTATATAAACTGCCCAAAAATATTGAAGACACATCAGACCTCAATGGGGAAAAAAGCATACTGAATATCTACACTGTCCTACATCATTTGATAGAAATGAAACTTATCAAACAACAGAAAGCTGAATTCAAAGACACCTGACAATCAAGATCTGCTAGTCCGTTTTTCTGAAATTTCATTGCAGCAACTCAAAATGGTGCTCAGTAGTTTGTATGGCCCCCATGTGCTTGTATGCATGCCGGACAATGTTGGTGCATGCTCCTAATTAGACAATGGATGGTTTCTTGGGGGATTTCCTCCCAGATCTAGACAAGGGCATCACTGAGCTCCAGCAGAGTCTAAGGTGCAAACTGGCAGTATTGCCCAAAGGTCGCACTTCCGTGTAATGTAACGTAATGTAATGTTCCAGAGGTGTTCTATTGGATTTAGGTCAGATGAGCATAGGGCCAGTCAATGGTATTAATTCCATTATCCACAAGAAACTGCCTGCATACCTTTTCCAATTGAGGCCTGGCATTGCCACGGAGCAGGTGGAACCCAGGCAGTCAGGGTGCCGTTGCCTAGCTTGCAGAGGTCTGTGCATCCCACCTTGATATACCTCCCCAGACTATTACAGACCCACCACCCAGCTGGCTATGCAGCAGTAACATTTTTCCACTGTTACATATGCTCAGGGTGAACCTCCTCTTATCAGGGCACCAGTCATGGACCTCTCAATTCTGGTATTCTTTGGCAAATGGCAATCAGGCTGGTCAGTGACTACAGGGCCCACAAAAGGACATCAGGCCAAATATATTTCTGAATGTTTGGTCAGAAGTATCCAAGCTAGTGGCCTGGAGGAGGTCATTCTGTGGGGCTTTGGTAGTGCTCATACTGTGGCAACCGGATACCATAGATAGGCAATGAAATTTAGTGTCTTCATTTGATGATAAGTGAAAACCATCACTGACAAATTGATGCGCGACTAGCAAATGTGTGGCTGCCCCTTTAAAGAACTACAAGATACCCAACCATCTACAATCAGAGATGTATCTACTGGCCTGAGGATGAAGATTCTCACCAGACTGAAGACAGCAACACAACCAAGGCTGCAAATCCCCAGGCTCACTGAGAAACTCGCATAAGAAGTAATGCATGCAGATATTAAATTCATCAGAAAAACTAATGAGCTTGTATATGCCACTGCCACAGTAGTACTGGAACTACTTGGGTATACAGTGGGGCAAAAAAGTATTTAGTCAGCCACCGATTGTGCAAGTTCCCCCACCTAAAATGATGACAGAGGTCAGTAATTTGCACCAGAGGTACACTTCAACTGTGAGAGACAGAATGTGAAAAAAAAATCCATGAATCCACATGGTAGGATTTGTAAAGAATTTATTCGTAAATCAGGGTGGAAAATAAGTATTTGGTCAATAACAAAAATACAATTAAATACTTTGTAACATAACCTTTGTTGGCAATAACAGAGGTCAAACGTTTACTATAGGTCTTTACCAGGTTTGCACACACAGTAGCTGGTATTTTGGCCCATTCCTCCATGCAGATTTTCTCGAGAGCAGTGATGTTTTGGGGCTGTCGCCGAGCAACACGGACTTTCAACTCCCGCCACAGATTTTCTATGGGGTTGAGGTCTGGAGACTGGCTAGGCCACTCCAGGACTTTCAAATGTTTCTTACGGAGCCACTCCTTTGTTGCCCGGGCGGTGTGTTTTGGATCATTGTCATGTTGGAAGACCCAGCCTCGTTTCATCTTCAAAGTTCTCACTGATGGAAGGAGGTTTTGGCTCAAAATCTCACGATACATGGCCCCATTCATTCTGTCCTTAACACGGATCAGTCGTCCTGTCCTCTTGGCAGAAAAACAGCCCCATAGCATGATGTTTCCACCCCCATGCTTCACAGTAGGTATGGTGTTCTTGGGATGCAACTCAGTATTCTTCTTCCTCCAAACACGACGAGTTGAGTTTATACCAAAAAGTTCTACTTTGGTTTCATCTGACCACATGACATTCTCCCAATCCTCTGCTGTATCATCCATGTGCTCTCTGGCAAACTTCAGACGGGCCTGGACATGCACTGGCTTCAGCAGCGGAACACGTCTGGCACTGCGGGATTTGATTCCCTGCCGTTGTAGTGTGTTACTGATGGTGACCTTTGTTACTTTGGTCCCAGCTCTCTGCAGGTCATTCACCAGGTCCCCCCGTGTGGTTCTGGGATCTTTGCTCACCGTTCTCATGATCATTTTGACCCCACGGGATGAGATCTTGCGTGGAGCCCCAGATCGTGGGAGATTATCAGTGGTCTTGTATGTCTTCCATTTTCTGATGATTGCTCCCACAGTTGATTTTTTCACACCAAGCTGCTTGCCTATTGTAGATTCACTCTTCCCAGTCTGGTGCAGGTCTACAATACTTTTCCTGGTGTCCTTCGAAAGCTCTTTGGTCTTGGCCATGGCGGAGTTTGGAGTCTGACTGTTTGAGGCTGTGGACAGCTGTCTTTTATACAGATGATGAGTTCAAACAGGTGCCATTCATACAGGTAACGAGTGGGGGACAGAAAAGCGTCTTACAGAAGACGTTACAGGTCTGTGAGAGCCAGAGATTTTCCATGTTTGAGGTGACCAAATACTTATTTTCCACCCTAATTTACGAATAAATTCTTTACAAATCCTACCATATGAATTCATGGATTTTTTTTTCACATTCTGTCTCTCACAGTTGAAGTGTACCTCTGGTGCAAATTACTGACCTCTGTCATCATTTTAAGTGGGGGAACTTGCACAATCGGTGGCTGACTAAATACTTTTATGCCCCACTGTAAGTTCAAGAATATGCGCAGAGAAGAAGTGTACAGCCAGTATCTTAGCTCCTATGAAAAGATACACCAGAATATACATCGATAATATTGATCCCAAAGTTGGTATTGGTATTGGATGTATACTAGCGTGATAGGATCAATACATCAGTTCAGTATGTAGCCCACTGAAATGTTTTGCATCAAATCAATACTAAACTCCTTACAATACACAAAGTCCAGCAACCTGGGTGCTGAACTGTGGTACTTAATTCCAGTCTAGAAATAATTGTGGAAGACCAAGCCTGTCCATGAGTTGCACCATTGGCAAATAAAGGCAGTGGTTGACATCAATATAACCTACCAGTGGCTGGAAAAGGGTTAACTCTTTGTCACCCAAGTATCATACAAGTCATCTGGATTTTTTTTTAACATTGACTGTGAAATTACAAAATAATTATTATCTTTAAGAAATCTAGGCAGAGCTGATCTTTCTGTCCATGTTGCTCTGTGGGGGGTGTAACTAAAAGACACCACAGAGGCTCTAATGACGGCAGCACATGAACAACATATATGTGTGTGTTTGTTTACTTACTTCCAGTGTCTTTAGGCAGAGCCTAGCACAACACTTTCTGTTTCACTTGCACAAGCGCATGCACACACACACGGTCATCGGCACTGATGTGGTGTGACAGCACTGTAATTTTAGCTGTGCTGACTCTCTGGGCTTGTCTCTCTCTCTCCCTCTTTCTGCCTCCTACCTCTTTGGCTTACGATCACAGAGTGGTGTACATCAAGTGCTGCCTCCAGCAGTGTCTGTTTGTTTGTGTGTTTGGCGTGCATGTGTGTTTGCCATTTTACCATGCAGTTTTTCCCAGGGTTAGGTCATGGAGTCATACTAAGGATAAGACTCCTTCACTAATACATTCCAAAATCTCCTCCCAACACACACAGACCCAGACTCTGCACCACTGTGCTCTCCTTACAACAAACCCAAATCCTCTTTTACACAGCTGCGCTTGCTGGATATGTTCCCTTGTACACTCTTCAATATATTTGAATTAAATTCTCACCCAACTTTTAATCACACTAGAACAAAACAGAACTGCGAATTTCATTATGGAAACTGTGGTGCATAAATGTTTGTCAGTGACTGTTGTTGTTTTTCACATTGCTGTGCAGTTTCTACTCAGGGTCCAGTTTTAGTGGTCAGCATGCTGGGGAGAAAGGCTGGCTGGAAACAATCTCGGACTGCTAAAAAGACCTTCACAATGATTTACCATACATGGTACAACTCTGATATCACTGTGTTTCATTGGTCTCCTGAAGTAAATGTATATATCAACAAGAATCACACAAAACATCTCACTTACTGGGTAGTATTTGCTTTTAAGGCAATAGTGTTGTACTTTTTTGTATTTTCATTTTGTTTTCTTTGTTCTTTTTAAATACATTTTAAGAAGTCTTTACTTTGATTACACTAACACTATGTAGGTGATGGATAATAGGTACTGACTTGTAACGAGCTGGACATGAATAACTTGCACTTATGTAATATCATTATGCTACAGTATATTACAATCTTTTCTGTATGATGTAATTCAGGGTTAACCTGAAAGAAAGGCAGATGTGAAATGTAAAAATGAGATCAGAGGGAGATCAAACGATAACGTGATATTTAGAATCCCCAAAGGCGGTACAATTTTAAGCATAGTTTTAAATATGAAAGAAGTTTTATGAAAGTTTGACCTTATTTGACTTTAAAGAAGAAGTAATGTGATATTTAGAATCGCCACATATCATTCCCTAATATAGTTTCTAATTAATAAGATGTTTTGTCAGTTTTCAACCGATGAATTCTTAAGTTAACTTTGAAAATCTTGGTGGATATAAGCCAAAATTTTAAAGGATTGCTAACATGACCTCACTCTACACCCTTAGGCTTTGAAAAGCTTACATAAAGATGTCGGTGGTGTTTCTGACAGTTTTACTATTTTTATTGGTTTCTTTTCAAATAAAGGGTTAGACCTAAATGGGACATAGACATTAGAGACATATATCAATTTTTGAAGATGTTCTGTTACAGTTTTTGCCCGTTGCTTGAACACCATGAACCCATGCCTAGACTAAAGTAACACAACTTGAAGCTTTTGTTACCATACCTCAAACACATGTACCCCTACCTTAAACAAAAGCGCTGCTTTGCACCCCAGTTCCAATTATGCAACACACCTACTCCTTTATGCAACACACATGGTCCTGCATGCTACACTCTATTTCATACATAAGACACTTCGTTCACAAAATGAAATTTCAGGGTGCCATTCGGAAAACACATGTATCCAAAATACAAAACACATCGGGTAATTGCAACCACTCAAATACACACCTGAAGGCACTTACTTGCAAAACCGAACACCAATTAGCCAACTACAAAAAGCCCTCAGCGTAGCCATTTCAAGAACTTTGCAAGCATGGATGGAGGGAGAGCAAGAGGAAGAGGAAGAGGAGGAGGAGGCCGAAGAGGCCATGCACGGACCCATATTTCTGATGAAATAAGAGCAACTTTGGTGGACCATGTCATCAACCATGGCCTGACTATGAGGGAAGCTGGGCAGAGAGTCCACCCACATCTAAGCCGCTTCACAGTGGCATCTGTAATAAGAAAATTCCGACTAGAAAACAGGTATGTCTTCACCTCCATACCTTCTGCTCTACTCAGATGGTTTTATAGCACTGTTCTACAGTATATCACATCACCATATCAAGTGTACGGGGTGCTAATGCTCCTTTTGCAGCCAAAGTGGCTGATTCCTTATATTGAAGTACAGTGCTGTACAGTGGATGACACAGTACATACAGTAAAGTACTGTAAGAAAAATAAGCAAACCGATGACAATATGTGGTTGTATTTCTCCAGAATGACTCGAAGACCTTCTGGGGGAGGACGGCAACGCCTGTTCACACAACAGCAGGAACTTGCCATTGTGGACCTAGTGAGGGCAGACAATGCCATCCGTCTCCACCAGCTACGACGGAAAATACTTGCAGACAGGCGAGTGTTCAGCAACATAGACCATGTGAGCATCACCACCATCAGACGCATCTTGGGTAAACACAGCATCACCATGAAGCAGCTCTACAGAGTCCCATTCGAGAGGAACAGTGACAGGGTCAAAGGACTTCGAGCTGAATATGTACGGGTACGTGTAACTGTCCCTTACATTTACAATAGAGTATTGGTGAAGTCCAGTAGCAGCTGAATATGTACCATATCAGTACCACATGGATCCATTCTGAGAGCTACACAGGTACCTGTGTGATGGGGTGAGGGTGCTGTATGTGTAGCACTGTAGTACAGTGATATGTTCCCCTTTTTTTCAGAGAATCTTGGCCATGGATGGAGCTGCACAGCCTCATGAATACATTTTCATTGATGAAGCTGGATTCGACCTGAGCAAAACAAGACGACGGGGTCGTAATGTAATTGGCCAAAGGGCAATTGTGCACGTCCCAGGGCAGCGCGGGGGAAACATCACATTATGTGCCGCCATATGCCTTCGAGGGCTTCTGCACCATCATGCAATACTAGGTCCATACAATAGCCAACACATACTCACATTTCTAGATGCTCTCCATGATATAGTTGTACAGAACAGACCAGATCAGCCCAGGTTTGTGGTGATATGGGATCATGTCAGTTTCCATCGGCTGCTCTGCTCCAGGCCTGGTTCTCCAACCACAATCAATTTGAAGTGGTATACTTGCCCCCTTACTCACCATTTTTAAACCCTATAGAGGAATTTTTTTCGGCTTGGAGATGGCGAGTATATGACCGCCAACCACATGCCCGCATGCCTCTTCTGCAGGCAATGGAACAGGCCTGCGGCGACATTCAGGTGACAGCAATCCATGGATGGTTTCGACATGCAGGAGGATATTTTCCCCGGTGCCTAGCGGGAGAGGACATTGCTTGCGATGTTGATGAGGTCCTGTGGCCAGACCCCAACAGACGGCGGGATCCATGAGCCCACTTATGCACAATTGTCATGGTTTTTTGTGTTTACAGTATAGTGTTTTTTCTATTGCAGTATTATTGTGTTGTTGTTGTTTTTTTTGCTTTATCTGAATTCATGGTACTGCAATGTACAACATTGGGTAGGTCTATTTGCGTTTTTGGTTGTTTGGAAATGTGTCTCCTGTAAATGTGCCTTCTGAATAAACAATGGAAATCAAGGACTGCAGTGTTTTATGTAAAGGAGACTAGTGTGTTCCCCCTGATCTGTAAGTGTTTGCATATGACGCAAGTATGTGTCATTTTGTCAACAGAGTTACATTTTGACAAAGGAATGTTAGGTTTTGACAGTAGAGTTTAGGTTTTGGGAGTAGAGTTTCAATTTGGCACAGATGTGAATGGTATATTTCCCAGTGTTGTGTCATGTGTACTTGTGTGTACAGTTTTGGCACAGAGAGCGGAGTTTTGCAAAATGTGTTCAAGCAGTGGGCAAAAACTGTAATATAGTATTTGACCCTTTTTGCATTGCTGTAGGGAAATTTTATGCTGTCAGTAACTGAACTGCGTTGAAGGTCACAACATCATGTCTGTGCATTTTCAGAATATGATTTAGTTTGGATAAATAATACAAAGAGTAGAAAGGTGGTATTACATTTGAGAAGTCAAGTGGTTTTAATGACTAGCAATGAATTACAGTGCGTTCTCTTTTATGTTCAGAAGCAGAGAGCAGGAGTAGCAACAGGTAAGGTTACTGATGTTTCTTGTTAAAATCCTGACACCCCAGGCCTTATACATGTAATGTTTGTATAGGTGTGTGTGTGTGTGTGTGTGTGTGTGTGTGTGTGTGTGTGTGTGCGCGCGTGCGTGTGCGCGTGCGTGTGTGTGTGTGTGTGTAGTTGCTGTTAAGGCCACACTGTCGTCTGTGTGTCACTAAATAATGACTCTGTCTGAGCTGCGTGCCCTCTGGGCTCTCCTGTCTGCCCACAAATACGTACAAACACACACACACACTCTTGCACTGTTCTGGCTGGCCATGGCTGGCTGATTCTTAAATGTCAGATGACTTCACTCCTGGAACAATATTTATTGAGCCCTGTTCTCTCTTTCTCTCTTTCCTACTCTCTCGCATTTTGCTGGTAAATTTCTTAAAGATTCTAAATTGATAAGTCCATTAAAACCTCTTTAAGAGGCCCCATTTTAGATTATATGTATTTCAATGGAAGAATTTGCACAGACAAAGTCAAAAAAACTTGTTCATTTAACACTTTCTCGCTCCTTACTCTTTATTTATATGAACACTTGGGTATTGGTTCATTAACCAGATGTACTTTCATACTTTCTTTACATGCATTTTTATCTTTATCACAATAGACTCTATCACAGTTGTATATATTAACACATGGGACTTGACAGCACCAATGTGCAGTTCAGAAGCTAGTGCTTTCCTCATTCACCTTACACCTATGGTCTTCCATCTACAGCTTCTGCAAGATAACATTATGGTCACTAAATTGCTTTCTTTAATGAGCCTCTCTGTCACGGTTCTGGGTCCGTTGGACCCAGTATTTTGAGTTTATTGTATTTTGATTTAAGTTTGCATCAGGGATTGTGTTCTTGTTCTCTTGTCGTGTTATGGTGATGAATATGATGCCTATTATGAGAGTTCCATGTTTCTGTTTGTCTGGGTTTAAGATGTGGGCTTAGTTTCATATGTCATTTCCTGTCTGTCTCTCTATGTCGAGCCTGCGTGTGATGTTTTATTGTGAAGGTCTGCGTCTTATGTGAGTGTTCAGTTTTACCTCTGTCTCGTCTTACGGATTATTCCCAGCTGTGTCCACCACCTGTGTGTAATTCCCGTGTTTCTCTGTGTGTATTTAAGTCGTGTCCTCCGTCATTGTAGTTGCTGGTCCGTCTGTGTAACCACCGTGTCTCGCTCGTGTGTTCACCCTGCTGTTAACCATCGTCTGCTTCTGCTCGCCCTGCTTCATGTTCATGTTCTGGTTTCTGCGCTATAGTTTAGCTGTTTCCCTGTATAGTTTAGTTCGAGCTCCATTTGCTGTTTGTCCTCATTTTGTGTTCAATAAACCACCTTCACCTCTCCACTACTGCCTGCGTTTGGATCCCCCTTCATTTCCTCCACACGGCTCCTCTCACTCGCCGTGACACTCTCAGTTTTTTTAGTAAGATGTCAACTGCCTCAAAGCACATTGTGCGCTGTCTATCTTGCGTGCTGCACAATATCGTTTATTATTTAGTATCTACTGATATCTACTGCTAGCTAGTTTATTGTGATGGTGCCGGTTTTTTTAATTATGTTGCTCTTTGTTGTTTGCGTTCTCTTCTGTTTTTTTTCTCCATACAGGTGACCCAGGTGTTTTGTTTTTTTTGTTTGTTTTTGTTTTTCTTTCTTCCCCCCTTACTGTCTCTTCTCCCCTTTGGTTTTTTTTCTCTCCCTCTCTTTCTTTCATTCTTTCTCCCTGTCCTATCCCCCAGTCATGTCTGTCCCGTTTGTAGCAACTGAAAATAAAATAAATTCATAATTATAATAAAGGTCAATCAAATGGACCAATATGGCAAGGCCATGATGATCCACTTGGTAAAATAAATCCGCTTGGCATCTTTCTTGGCCTTAAGACAACAATTCTGATGGCTAAAGATCCAAACGGGACACAAAAAAAAGAAAAAAAAAAAAAGAAAAAAAAAAGATGTCAACTGTTATTTATTTACTGAATAAATGCATTTAAGAAGCAAAAAAAAAGCAAAAAAACCACAAAAAACAAAAACCCCACCTTAATGTCATAAAACGTAATTCCTCAGGAAGTCTAATTTGTGAGTTCTGAATAAGATGAGTGTTCTCCAAACCCACACACACAAACAAATAATAATAATAATAATTCTTCTCTTGCTCCCGGTAAATTTCCTTCCATCTAAAACAGAATTGAAGAGAAGAGAGAGAAAGTTAGATAGCATAAGAGAAAAACAGATGAAGGGAGAGCGGTAGATGGGACAGAGGATAGGATAGAGTTTAAAGTCATTGTTATGTTTGTAGATTTCTGCTTGTATGGAGGAGCAAACTAATGCTGTTGCAAGACAGAAAGCCAAGTCGGTATTTTAACTTTATGTTTTTAATGATATTTGGCTTAAGTTTACTTACTTACTGTTCTAGAAGCTTCAGGCTGCTTTACTAGTTGTTGACAGTAAATATTCCACTTGTGCTTTTGAATGCATCCTCAATTTCTAGTAGCATGATATGTGAAAATGTGAGCTAACTGACAGATAGGCTGACTAGTTGTGTAGATTCTGCAGCTCAGGGACGATATCCAAAAAAATGGTGTTTGTAGAAAGGTTATAAAGTATTGATATAGCTTACAAAAAATGTACATTTATTTATAAATATTAAATTTGGCATGTGGATACAGAAAGACAACCAGAGGCAATGCCCACCCTCCACCCCCAACTTCCACAGAATAAAAGAGAAAAAAAGAAAACACAACACTGATCCACTGCCTGTGCTTTATTCTTTTATGCATGCTGACAGCCTCCTGCATCTTTCTGCACTCTGCTCGGATGTCATCACCTTTCGGCGCTCCTTCCTGGTTGAAGAATTGTAAATTATTATTATTTTTATAGTTTGCATCAAAATATTTATTAGCTGAAACATTCTTTTAGTAGAAATAACAAAACCACTCCATCTCAGTACACCTATACAACGTAACTGGTAAATTCTACATAAGTTATCACAAGTAAAAAGTATTTTACTGAAGAAAATTTTCCCCATCTGTGCTACCTAGATTCCTATTCCTCCTGCAAATATTTAAGGTTGAGTTCAGTTTAAATACTTTATAAGGGTGGATCATAATAGCACATGGCTTTTGTGGCTGTCCTGTGAGGACCTCATAACTGAAAAATGCAAAATAACATTAAAAATGCTCAGACAACCAGGCCTATACCTGGATTTTAAAAGTGTATTAAAATTAAAATTAAGACATAAAAAAAAATCAAGGCTGAATTTAAAGGCTTTAAGGGTAACACATTAACTAATCAGTATCTGCAGGGGGATTCAAAATATTAATGAATAATGAAGGTGGTGTACAAACAAAACAAATGACTAACCATCATCAAGACATTACTTTCTAACATGCTAAAGGAGTTATTAAAGAAAACTATTACACTGCTGACTCCACCACATCACATGTTGATCAAAGTGGCTAATGAGAGGAAACTAGACTAAACAAGGGTTTTTTCTTTCTCATTAATGCTTTGTTTTCACACAACATGCAGATCATTATGGAAGAAATATAGTATCATCAGAATTCAAGTATTTTTAGACATTGAATTTATGACACTGAATTTTTATCCTCCAAATTTCCCTGCAAAAATATTCACCTGCAAAAATTCACCTGCAAAAATTCACCTGAAAAAAATTCACCTGCAAAAAATTCACCTGCCAAAAATTCACCTGCAAAAATTCACCTGCAAAAAATTCACCTGCCAAAAATTCACCTGCAAAAATTCACCTGCAAAAATTCAACTGCAAAAGTGATGAACTTTAATGACCCAAGCCAGAGCAATCAGCACCAGATCGAGTCGAGTGGCTCTCGGCCAATTAAATTACGCTGTTTGATCACATGACACCGTTAGCCAGCAGTTTGTCTCCTAAAAGAGAGCTGTTTAGAGGTGAGTGATTAAGTTTTTCTCCTAAATAGAGATCATTACAGAACGCCTAGTCCTACTTAAAATCCCATTTATTTTTATTTTATCATCTACTCGAACTAAGGAAAACGTTTGACTAACTCAAAGACAATTTCCACGCCTCCCCTGCCTGACTGCAGAGGCAGTTTTGAATTTAGGAGCAGCAAGATGGAAGCGGCAAACCCTGGCGATTCTCCGGTAAGTATATTGTTTTTTATCTTCAAGTTTGTCTTTTGAAACGTTAATTTTATTTAAATCCGTTGCTCACGTATAAAGTACACAGACGGGGTCTTTGCTCAACTCGTCTGAGGCGTGTCTCACTAAGCGCTACATGCTAGCATCCTGCTAACCGAGCTACCCTTTACATGCTGTGCTTTAGAAAATAGGATACTCGTTAAAAAATACTCCGCAGATATTGATAGATAGACGAACACTGCAAATATAATGTTGTAAACGAAAACGGCCTTTGGTGAAGTGGTAAAATACACCATGAATAAAGCCATAGATTGAATGGCTGCCATGGTTGCAGAACGGCCTGATTTAATGACAAGAATGGGGAAGAGTGAGGCGAAGTGAACCAAAGCCACAAAACACGGTCAGACAAGGCGGCAAAAGGGCAGTGATCTGTCCGTCAGTATGAAGTTGGTGTGTGCTTTGGTGAACAAAAACTCGAGACCGGTAGCAGGAAGGTGGGAGACTCGTGTTTCACTGGAATAGTGGTGAATTAAAACATCCTTTGTTGGGGACATTTAGGTGTAAATGCATCCATAAAGGTGAGACAGAGGCAGACCAGACAGTGAAGAAAACAAGGCAAACATTAGAAATATTAAAACGGAAATATAGGATTAATATAACATACAATTGGGGAAAATGTAAGGAACACAATGTAAATGATATTGTAAAGTCATTAAAACAGCATACTCTGATTAAAAGAAACAGATAATTGGGTAGGAGGATGATGATGATGATGATGATAATAATAATAATAATAATAATAATAATAATAATAAAATGTACAAGATGGGTATGTATACTTGTAGCCAGAACTTAACAACTATAAAGTTGTAGCATGTCAGTACCTTACCCCATCCATTATATCCACACTTTCAGAAAAGGATATGGTCAATATCTTTACAAATACTATCTAAACTTAAACTGGATATCCCCTCTGCTTCTTCTGCTTCTCGTATACACCCTCAGGGTTTGTGATCAGCCAGCGGCTGATATGATCATTAATCCTGTAAAATAATATTCTTTCGGTTTATGAATCTGTTTGCATGGATTTCTTAATCTGTTTCCACTGTTAGCAGAAGTTGTGCATGCAGTTTTGGTGTGCTGCTCTCCAAGACTACAAGCTGCGTTAAAGTTGGAAGTAACTGGCCGATGTTCCACTGTTGAAGATAGCTGTGCCCATTTGTTGCACATTGTGGGTATGGAGAAGTTGAGGCCCTTGCAGGCTACCCACAATTTCCCCAAACTGAGCGATTATACATCTTCCTTCCATATTTGTATCTTGTGTCACTAAAAATAATTTTATTTAATTTAATACATTGATTAATGACCTGCAGAATCTCCTTATCATATTAAGTGATTCATAATTGTCACTTTATGCTTTCTCCATCTTGAAAGTGATGACATCCTTGCATTACATCCTTTAGGTTCATTTTCTGCAGGCAGGTTTCTGACAGAGAACAGGCAGATTTACACTATAACATGCAGCGTTCTATAGATGGACACATAAAGAAATGAAAAATTACATGTATGTGCTTACTTTCTAAACACTGTTACATTAATGATTAAGTAGATAAAACATTTATGTCAGCCTTGGCTCATAGTTCATTTAAAGACAAGAACTTTGTGTGTGTTTCAGGTCCTGCACTCTCAAAGACTGAATGAACCAGCATTGCAGCCATGGGTCACTGTGAGCATCACAGGGAAGGTTGAAGCCGCCCACTGCAGCTGTAAGGCCGGAGTCACGGAGACCTGCACCCACGTCACTGCTCTTCTGTTTAATGTAGAAGCAACAGTGATCTGTGGCACAAGGACTGTTACAGATGAACCTGCATACTGGGTTTTGCTGGGTAATATGACCAAGATACAGCCAGAGGTTGGCCATAAGATAGACTTCTCCTCTTCAGCTGCCCAAAAAAAGGCTCTTGATCAGAACAAACAGACCATCTGTAGTGACAGGTAAAAGGAGCCGTCCTCAAAAAAGAAAAATCCCACCTGCTACTGTGGAGGAGTTGTCACTGCTATAATGCCATCATGTTTTATCTAGGGGTCTAGATGTATGCCTATAGTGCACTGCCATGTAAATAATTTGCATTTACTGAATGAGTATCACTGTTCAAAAATTGAATAAAGAAACAAACTAATTTTTGCCTTTTTTTTTTTTAATTAAAACCACTTTATAGAACATCACATCAGTTACAATGTAGAATCCATGTCACTGGAGAATTTTGATTCAATAAACAGTAAAAAGGTGAGCTGTGAAGACCAAGGACAAGTGCAGCTCACAGGTTTTCTATCCAAGGAATCCCAGAAGATTGCATGGTGTCATTGCCCAGCAGTTGTTCGCAGGACATATGGACTCAACCTCAACAATCCCTCACACTGAGCAGCATGAAGTGACAGTGCAGAGGAAAAACTCCCCTTTAACAAGAAGAAACCTCCAGCAGAACCCGGTTCAGTACCAGCAGCCATCTGGGTTTGGAGGAGAGAGAGAGACACAGAACTACCAAAAGTATTTTTTTTTTTTATGTGATTGACTGTTGTTGTAATTCAAGCCCTGAGTGTAGAGCAGGTAAGATATAAAGTTGCATCCTAAATTCCATGCTCATGCAGAGTGTTTAGTTTATGACTTTTTCACCTGGTCATTTCTTGATGAACAGATGGTCTTTTAGGGTTGACCAAGCTGGTACCTTGACTCTGTTCTCTGCAAGATGTTGCAAAAAACAAAATCATATGGAGACAATATTGGACACAAAATATATAACAATTTAGTTAAATGTAGCATTAACTCATAGGTCTTGCTAAAGTAAACCTTGTATTCTGATTCATCACAGCAGCAGTTCAGTTGGATGATGTCAGTAACTGCAGCAAGTATCTTGCTGACTGAATAATTACATCTTGCATAATCTGAAACAAACACATAAAGACAGAAACAATTTATAAATTAACGTTTGATAAAATCTAAGAATTAATCATTTATTAGATACCAATATGAATATGTCTACCATAAAACTTGTGTGGAGTGAAGTTACATTCAATCAAGATGGTCTGGCATGCTACAACTTTGTAGTTGTTAAGTTCTGGCTACAAGTATACATACCCATCTTGTACATGTTCTTTAACATTATTATTATTATCATCATCATCCTACCCAATTATCTGTTTCTTTTAATCAGAGTATGCTGTTTTAATGACTTTACAATATCATTTACATTGTGTTCCTTACATTTTCCCCAATTGTATGTTATATTAATCCTATATTTCCGTTTTAATATTTCTAATGTTTGCCTTGTTTTCTTCACTGTCTAGTCTGCCTTTGTCTCACCTTTATGGATGCATTTACACCTAAATGTCCCCAACAAAGGATGTTTTAATTCACCACTATTCCAGTGAAACACGAGTCTCCCACCTTCCTGCTACCGGTCTCGAGTTTTTGTTCACCAAAGCACACACCAACTTCATACTGACGGACAGATCACTGCCCTTTTGCCGCCTTGTCTGACCGTGTTTTGTGGCTTTGGTTCACTTCGCCTCACTCTTCCCCATTCTTGTCATTAAATCAGGCCGTTCTGCAACCATGGCAGCCATTCAATCTATGGCTTTATTCATGGTGTATTTTACCACTTCACCAAAGGCCATTTTCGTTTACAACATTATATTTGCAGTGTTCGTCTATCTATCAATATCTGCGGAGTATTTTTTAACGAGTATCCTATTTTCTAAAGCACAGCATGTAAAGGGTAGCTCGGTTAGCAGGATGCTAGCATGTAGCGCTTAGTGAGACATGCCTCAGACGAGTTGAGCAAAGACCCCGTCTGTGTACTTTATACGTGAGCAACGGATTTAAATAAAATTAACGTTTCAAAAGACAAACTTGAAGATAAAAAACAATATACTTACCGGAGAATCGCCAGGGTTTGCCGCTTCCATCTTGCTGCTCCTAAATTCAAAACTGCCTCTGCAGTCAGGCAGGGGAGGCGTGGAAATTGTCTTTGAGTTAGTCAAACGTTTTCCTTAGTTCGAGTAGATGATAAAATAAAAATAAATGGGATTTTAAGTAGGACTAGGCGTTCTGTAATGATCTCTATTTAGGAGAAAAACTTAATCACTCACCTCTAAACAGCTCTCTTTTAGGAGACAAACTGCTGGCTAACGGTGTCATGTGATCAAACAGCGTAATTTAATTGGCCGAGAGCCACTCGACTCGATCTGGTGCTGATTGCTCTGGCTTGGGTCATTAAAGTTCATCACTTTTGCAGTTGAATTTTTGCAGGTAAATTTTTGCAGGTGAATTTTTTTCAGGTGAATTTTTGCAGGTGAATTTTTTGCAGGTGAATTTTTTGCAGGTGAATTTTTGCAGGTGAATATTTTTGCAGGGAAATTTGGAGGATAAAAATTCAGTGTCATAAATTCAATGTCTAAAAATACTTGAATTCTGATGATACTATATTTCTTCCATAGATCATAACTGACCTCAAAGCAGTAAAAAGGACAGCCATTGGCAGCTTATAGAGCATGTCTAGTCTCCCATCAAAGACCACAGGTTTATACACAAACAACCAGTAAAAGCTGCTAGCCTAAAAGCTTGAAAAGCTGAAGAAATTGTTAATGGGACACTAATGAAATGGAGAGACACTATAAATTCTACTGGCTAATAGTCAAGCACAGTAAAGACTGCTTCCAGAGACCAGAGCCAACTGTGCCACATGATGGCAGTCATTTAAAGACTGGCTGCATAAGGGTGAGAAGCTTTAGGACAGGACACTGTTTGAGATGCAAGGAGATGTGTGTTGAAAAAACATACTTAGTATATCATTGGGATTTACATAATTTTTGGAGCAAAAAAATCAACTCCTTGAAAAGTAAAATCAGTCAATTGTAAGGTTACGAAAAGTTTGAGTTTCTCCAGGAAAGAGATGTAAGTTATTATGTTATGATGTCACAATACAGTGTGCTGTGTGTGTTGGGGAAGGTGGTATTGCTAAATGTCATTCTTCTGTCTGTCTGGGCCTCTTGGGGTCATTACAACATCACACCGGAGGACAAGACTGGAGTAAAACTGACAAATGAACCTGTCCTGCCTATCTGAGCACACACACAGAGACAGGCACTCACACATGTACAGATGGTGGGACAGTCTCGTATGTCAGCAACCTGATGGAAATCTGGCCTGGACTAACCAGCTGGAAAAGTGACCCTCTGGTTAATGGAGTGGCTGGAGAAATGAGAGGATGAAAGAGAGAGAGGTAAAATATGAGTGAGGAAAAGTTGCAGAGGCTGGGAAAGTAAGAGTAGGTGTGGGGGAGAACGGGCACATTTATAGAGTCTGTTCATTTCCTAGGAATACACTTGTCCCAAAATTTGCTGCAATTGGCCGAAAGGGTTACTGACAGAGTAACCTAAACACAGTTCTCAATGAGTTGAAGTCATGTTAAGACCTAAATGTCTGAAATATTCATTCACAATACTTTTAGGCAAATAAACCCAACTTATATTTTAGTTATGACAAGCATAATAAACTCCATCGGTTTTTCCTACAGGGAGGCTGGTTTTTCCAATAAAACAATTGCAGGCTTATAAATAGATACAACAGGAGCAACAGGAGTTTAGTATCCACAGCAGAAAATGTGTGCATGGGTGAATAACAAGCAGCTGGATGTTGCAATAGATAGTGACTGCTATTAGATGTGTGCTGATAGACATTCTCATTTCTAATACTCATTTAATCTGTGAAATCAAAATCGTGAATGTCATAAAGTGACTCATTAAATGTCATGACTTGCATACTTTGAAATCTGTAAAAAGTTTAAATCTGTAATTATTAACTCTACTCATTCTATGAAAGCATAATTAAAAACTTTAACATTTTATTCATTTTTTCAGCCAAGTGAGAGGAGGAGAAATTAAGAAAAAAAGACATAAAAGTGCATAAACTTTATAACTACAATAAATAAGTAAGAATGGGCAAGAACCATCAAAAGGAAAGGGTAAAGTCATTCATATGACTCTGCAGTAGTCACGCATCTTCACTGGCTCCAGCAACAAAGAAGAGTGATGGAGTGGGACTGCACTGAAGCATTGAAGTTCCAGAGCTACTCTTAGCATCATGTCCTAACAGTCCATTAGTTGTGTAACATACACCTGAATTGTGGCCATACTCAGTATTTAAAAGACAGACATTGTTTCCATGTCTGAAAATTGAAGCCAGTGTGGAAATATCATAAACTTGCATTCTTTCTTATGACCCCCAGGGGACAAAATTTCTAGAAACCCTCCAGCTCCTTTTACCTATGAAACAATATATCTCAGGGTTTTACAACTGGATTCACCCAACCAACTTGTAAAGTCATGGTGGCTACATCTGTCTTCAGTATAACAGTCATGAACTGATCACCAAATAAGCAAATTAATATAGTAATTGTTGTAATATAGTAATAGAGGGGTTTTTCTTTAAAGATGATTACTGGTGGGTAAAACATCCTTTAGGATCAGTAGCTGCTAGCAAAGCATTAATTACTGTCTTGCCATTATTTACTGATTATTGATGTATGTTTTTATTTTCTTTTTCTTTAAGTGACTAAAAAGAAACAGTTTAAATAAATAAACATATAAACATTATGTTCGCACAAATCTTGCAAAAAAAAAAAAAAATGGGAACATGCATTAGCCAACAATAAACCAGCAACCCTGGTTTTAGTCGATTATGTAAACTGTAATAATGGTCAAAATTAATAAAGTTTGGATTAGATATAGTACGTTTATGTCATAAGACAGGCAACCAGCGCTCACGTTTCATCAACATAAATGAATATTTTGCCCATAACCCTCTAAGCGGTGGCAGCACTGACCCATCAAGATCGAAAACTCTTGAGTGTACTGTATGTTTGTACACTTTCATCCCAGCAGTGTAAAGATAGTCCACAACATATTCAGAAATGTTATGAAAGTTGAGCGCTACAGCTCAGGTTTCCAGTGTTGGGAAGGTTACTTTTAAAATGTATTCCACTACAGATTACAGAATACATGCCCCGAAATGTATTTTGTAACATATTCCGTTTCGTTACTCAATGAGAGTACCATATTCTGAATACTTTGGATTACTTAATATATTATCATGCTGTTTACAACTACATGAATGTGATTTATTACTATTACTGAAGGTCCGCGGCTCCGAACCGTAGTAGGGACCTCTGGCTAATACGTCGGGTTCCGTGTCGGGCTCGTAGCCGAAAAATAGCTTTACTTTGTTGTCTGGGTCAAGTTTGCTAGCGAGAGACAGAGAGAGGCGTTGAAAGGCTGCTCCAACGGAACTTATTGTTTCGGAGGAAAACACGAACACGTTGTACAGTCGAGTCTTAATAGCTTACTTACAACTGGGCTCGTCAGGCACTCTTCTTGGCTGCAGTGGTTATTATTATATTTACATGCTTCCAGCTCCCGTTTCTGCTCGATGACAACTCATAGTTTTCCACTCTCCTTTTTCTCCCTCCTCGTGCTCACAGACACATAACGGGTATGGCAGTCCATTCTCCCTTCAGCACGGACTACACTGCCCATAAGCAGTGGCGTGTCTAGAAAATTTTTGTTGGGGGGGCCAGGTAGGGGCACAGATTTGGAGAAGGGTGGCAGATTTAATTGGCAGATAATGTTTAAAAAAAAATTCTACCAACCCTTAACCATAATTCAATAATCCTATAAACCTAATAACCAAATGCACTTTTAACTCTTATTAGAATGAGATTTTAACCACTACGGTGCAAAGTTTTTAGATACTGCGTTGATAAAGTACAAGAGATACAATCAGTGCTTTGTCAGTGTTTACTCAGCATTCAAGGACAGCAATATTTGCATAGTATTTTTACTGACATATAGTGCACATATGTTTTGGGCAAAAACATTTTTGAAAATTAAAATACGAACATTTGTAACAAACAATTGACAAATTAGCCAATGCCAATGCAAAACTTTATCTGCCTGTTAAAAAAAGAAGATAATCTTCTCACAAACTGGTGTTTGATTTTGAAACAGGAAAAAAGTGGGGAAACAACTGAAAAGACTAACATTTGAATGAAACCTGAAAGCAAGTAAATACTTTCTATGCTGCCTTATCGTAAACTTTGGTAATATTGATAAAGAACAACACTGGCTGATGATAAAATACAGTCAGCTGGCATGGTGACACTGCCAGTATTAACCTGCAGGGCTGGACTGGGACAAAAAAATTGGGCATTTTTACTACAGACCGACCCACCAGGTAGTAAAGCCATAAAGACTTTGACTGAAAACAAACCCTGTTGTGACAGTGATGTACAGTCTTGTTGGTATATGTATGATTTCTATACATTTTACGTCAGATAAAAACTTTGGTTGTAAGATTTAGATAATTATTTAATAAAAACTAGGTATTTTAAATGAGAATAAGAAAGAAAAGTATTTCTTTGTGCCCACCTTTCCCTGTTAATGCCCTACCTGGCCCCCTGGCAAAACTTTGCTAGACCCGCCCCTGCACAGTTACCAGCTGTCAGCTACATAAAAAAGGATCCTGGTGTTATTTGTCTCTCAGAAACAGTTCATAACTTCCCTTCAACTCATTCATGTGAACTAAAAGGTAAACCTGTTTCTCCATCACCTGTTCAGCTCTGATGGTTCAGTAAGGACATCTCCTGGTTTCATCTTCATGTTTCCCTCTCACCACATATCCAAACCGACATCATGACCAGCAGCTTTACAGCTGTGGCTCCAGCAAACATCAGCTGATACTAGAAATTAATATTAAATACATTCTAACAACAGCTGATCAAGCTTAAACGTGCTGCTGTTGTTTAGCGCGACATCTGCTGGTTTCCTCTTTCTGGCAAAGTGGGCGATAAACAAACAAGAGAGAAAAGCCGATCAGCTGATCATTGATCAGTTTCATGATTGAAGTAGCAACAGGAGAGGGAGGGGGAGAGAATGAGAGAAGAGGCAGCTGTGCAGCATAAAGACAGAATAAATCCAGCTTTGTGTCTTTTTTCCATTCTAGCTAAAGTCCGGGACAAACTGCGTCTCTTCTCAGCTCAATACGAAACGCGTAATATTTTCTCTGAATGAGGGACCATTCCATTTTTTTAAGGAGCCGTTGGCAACTCTACTAACCTTATGAATAAAATAAAGTTCACTATCAGTAACATCATAGCACCCACCCAGCTGTATAAAAACTCCGTCAAACTGGCTAGAACGCAGTATGAGTTATTGCAACTGACAGTAAAAAGTCAGCAACATGAAAATAAACTCCACCTAAACTTGGTTTATATCTGACCCAGATAGACTGCAGGTCATAACTTCTTACCTGAAGTTCAGTTCACCTGACACTCGGACTGGTGGCTGCTTCGGGTCTCTCCTCCTGCCTCCCCTTCCCTCATCCACCTGTTGCCTCTGTGGAAGCCCCGTCATAGCCACCACCAAACAACGGAGTTATTTCTACACATCGACCTGCATCTGGCCAATCCACCACCTCTCATTGTTCATGCCATTACAAAAAAAAAATAAAAAATAAGTCACTGGGGATATGCCCGGTATGCCCGATGGCCAGTCCAGTTATGTTAACCTGCAACCAAATCTGCAGCTCCATACAGCAATGTTACGACTTAGATTATATCTTATAACTCATAACTCTTATGTTAGCTCCCCTCAGTAGCATACTGTCTGAAATATTCCACAGCTGCAATAATTCTTTAAGTGTTATTTTTTTCCTTGGTATTCTAATTTCACCGAAGTTTACTAAACTCAACAAACTTGATATTACTTACCGGGACATTTATTCTGTCCTCATTTTCTTTCACCGAAAAATTGTTTCCTGCAGTGCCATCTTTCGCGCTTAGCTCTCCTACCTTTGCTAACGTGATGCGCATAGCGCAGAAGCCGATGCTGCATTCACTTACACTCAGATATCTGAGCGTCACCGTGAAAACATAATCGGACATTTGATATTTGATTGAATTTTATTGTTTTGCCTTTGGGGTGGCACCTGGGGTGGCCAGTCTGGTTTGGGGGGTGGCCTGTGCCCCCCCAGGCCACCCCGCTGGACACGTCATTGCCCATAAGGCTACATTTTTTCGGGCTATGCCTGTAGCATTCTGCCTATTACCTTAGCACAACAACAACAACAAAAAGGCGTGTCACTACCCGATCCGTACCGGAAACCCGATTGGTACCCCGCATGTGCAAAAGGTGTCTACGTCCGGTCGAAGCGTTTTACGATAGTTACGGGTCAGAGTATCTGTTAAGATGTTAAGAATAACAAGTATCTCTTAAAATGTTTCCAATAATGAAACATTTCAATATAATGTAGACAAAAACGAAAAATAAAAAGACAGTTACGGATCAGGACTTGTCTACCCGATCCGTACCGGGCATGGGCAGGGGTTTTCTTCTTCTTCTGTTCGTTTAATGGCAGTTTAGTCCCCAGTGTACGATACTGCCACCTGCTGACCGAGTGAATGAACCCTATTGTAAACTGAATTAGCTCTATTACAAACGTGTGTTAAATTTGATTTAGTGATAGTCGAGTGTGTTTATGCTGTCTGTGTGGAGAGGATTGATTGGAATAGTGATGATGCTGTCCGCTATCACTGTCAATTGTCAGTAAACACTTCATCTGGCTGATGAATCTTCACATGACATATTACAAAGTCTGTACCACAACCAAGATGACAGACCTTGCCGACCGTACATACAATACAAACATCACATTGGGGAGACAGGTCAGGCCAGGTAGCGAGGAAAAAAAACATTGAAATGTGCAACACAAAAGGATAATACAGGAATGCACAGGTATCAACACACCATAACACAATAAACACAGACTGTTGAGGAGAAAAGCATGAATTTGTTTGTACACGGATTATCCATTGTTTAAATGTCCCGGTAGTCGAAAAGGAGGCAGAGCTGTTGAGAAATGCTAGGAGCTAACTGGGCGCTAACCGTATCATTCAAATATATTGAATGTCGCAATGTTGGCAAAGAGAGGAAGTGACGTAAGATTTGCGCATGCGGGGCACCGATCGGGTTTCCGGTACCGATCGGGTAGCAACAAGGCACTCTCTCACCCAGGAAACACACTGTCACAGAGAGAGCACATCACCCTGTAACCATGGCAACCGTAACGCTGCCGCCTGGAACAACAGAACGTAGCTGTCAAACAAAACCCAAACAGTCCTGACCCGCCACAATATGAAACAGGAAAATACCGCCGTGTAATCCATTTATTTCAACAAAGTAACTGTATTCTAAATACCACCTTTTTAAACGGTAACTGTAACGGAATACGGTTACTCATATTTTGTATTTTAAATACATAAAGGCAGTACATGTATTCCGTTACTCCCAACACTGCAGGTTTCACAGATATAGATTGGATAGCAAGTTACCAATTGTAGGTCTCCCCACCAAACATATGACTAAAACCAATGAAGACAGACATGTTACATTCTTTTCACAGATGTAACAGATATATGCATATTATATAGATTATATAAACTACAGATTATATAGATATACAGATAGATATGTAATAGACACTTTTGCATTATTTTTTACCACTTTAACATAATGATGACACAGTTTGTGCACTAGCTAGATTTTGTCATTGATGACTGTTGCTATGGAAAAAAGTTATCTAATTTATTAAATCTGCAAATGCAACAATGTAAAACATAAACTATAGAAAGTGAGAAGGAAACATTTATTTAGTGCTGATGGTTTTGTAATGCCACTTTACAATATCTACAGTATGTGTGGCATTGTAACAGTCTGTGAGCCTGTTTGTTTTAATTAATTAATAAACCTTAAGGTTATACAGTAAGCATACAGCATGCCTATTTATATTGGTGCATAGAATAGAGCAAGGCAATGCAGTGCAACAGGAGTGAGAGATACAGTAAGCAAAGGGAAGAAGGGAAAGGTGAAACATTTGTGTGGTCAGCACTCATCCTGTCATCAGGCATCAGCTCATTTCACCTTGAAACACTGGACAAACACACACAGAGACAGTCAGGCCACCTTAGCTCAGGTAAAGCAAAAGCCCCCGACTTACATCACACAGAAAATCTGTCACTGCAAAGAGATTTAAACAGAAAAGGAGAAGAGAGAAGTGATTTCTAATTTGTGAAATGGTTGACAGAAACACTTTTATTTCCTCTAACACCTGTAGTAAAACTCAAACCTCCCAGCAAAGCAGTCCCATGCAGCCGTTTAGCTCTGTACTCAAGGTCAGAGTTTTTGATGAGTTATTCTGCCATGTGGAAGATTGTATCAACAGCGGGGGAGAAAATAGTTTCAGTATGGGCAGTGACAGTGTACCCCCAGGGAAGGGGATGAAGGGAGGGGGGGGGGTTCTGTCAAACTCAGCTTCGGGCAAATTAATATCACAATCAAACAACGCTTTTTGTAAAGCAGGTCACATTATCTTTCCGTATATCTGAAATGGCCGACCTACGAAAATCTCACCAAAAGAATGCCTTACTGCAACACATATAACAATGTGCACTCTAAGGGAACCTTTTAGGTAATACAAGGCGTGTGTTTTGTGCTCCTTCTTCTGTGATATGCATTCTTTGGCCTAGATTGTATCTTATCTACTGTATTAAACACATGTGTATTTGTCGGGGTTACAGAGCTCTTACAAATGCTGGAGACCTATCATAAAATCCTGAGAGTTGCGATGTTGTTACAGAGATAATGTGAATGGATAGAGATATAGTTTAAGAGGACTGAAATTGGAAAACAACAGAAAATATTAAGGAAAATGACACAAAAAGCAAATAAAAAGCCAAACAACTCTGAGCAAAATACCTAAAAGGAGAGATTTTCTTTCTATGAAGCAAACTGAATGGGTCACATTTAAACTCATGTGTAATGCATTTTAAAGTTACTCTTTACTCCCTTTAATTTTCTGTTTGTTTCTTTGAGTCTTTGCTTGTCTGTACATGAAAATCAGGAATGGAGGTGGGAAGTCAGCAAAGGAAACACGAGGCAGATGGGAAGGAGGGAACAAGGAAAAGGTGAGCGAGTGAGTTTGTGTGTGTGGGTGTGTGTGTGTGCTGGGGAGGTGCTGTAGAGCTAGAGCTAGTGTCATATCTTTTATGGGGACAGGACAGCGAGTATAAATAGATGGTCACTGTGAATGCAGGTTGTGCCACACATATAACTACCTACTATTCTTACCAACATATACTGCAGCAGACGGAGGTTATGGCTGAGGCACTGTACATGATGTGACCTAGTTGGTGGAAAGTAGGCTATAAAGAAATAAGTAAAGGAAGAGCATACACACACAAACACTAACTCATTTGCTCCAAACACCTGACATAGGCAGGGTGTTTTTGAGCACACTTTGAGCATCATTCGAACTAATCCTGTGGACAAACTTACACACTTTAAATTAAAGATTTTAAAGATGCATTTTCACTTTAAAATACCATATCAAGCTTTAATTTGCATTTGCATGACTCAATGTTAGAGGCAAATAGTTTAAGTAGCTTCTTTCTTTTTACTTAGCAAGATACATTAACCTAATTCCATCCAAATCTCTGAGGTACACCCACACACTGCAATTTTAATATAATTGCAAAGTTAGAGGACCCAGCATCCACTCATTGTTTCTCTGAGCCTCTGCTTTTAACGGCAACCACAATAATGCTCCAGTTTCGCTCCAGTGAAACTGCCTATGATTTGCAGTTTTGTTACAGTCATTGCTCTCAGATCAAATTTAATTACTGTAATTTTTTTGTTGTCTGTTCAGTATGTCAAAATAGCACTGATTGATACAGTATCCAGTAGGCTTGAATAGCAGTTCTGCCTCCATAGCCCTGGATACTAAACACAGCAGACATCCAGAGAGACGCAGGACTCGACTGCACCCAACATTAGATCACACTCCAAGAAAATATTGTGGAAATTTTAAAAATTAAGCATATTTCATATTTGAAATTTCACTAAATCACATATAAATTCAAAAGTTACGTTGGCGTTACCTTCAACTTTGGCAAAGCTTTTTGCTTGTGAAAACGGTTTTGTAAAATCTTCTGTGGATGAGCTTTATAAAGCTTGACAAAATAATCCTGGTGCTTAAGAATTAAGAACATACCCACACTGCAGGTGTAGAATTTGAAAGAAGGTGGCATTTAGGAAGCAGAGAATGGTATAAAGATACTATCACTGATAGGAACTGCCGTATACTGAGCTGTTAAAATCTGTCTCTTGTGCGTTATTGAAGTGCTGGTCTGCCTTAAAGCTACATCACCTTATTTATTTTATTGTTGTATTGTTTGTTTATATCATGTCATTTTAAAAAAAAATTTGCATTCTAATAGCAACATAATGATGTAGAGTCTAAACACTTGGTATTTCAGCACATTTGGTAAAAACTGCAACATGCTCAGCAGCTCAGATGGGTTTCAGGTGAGAAGGTAGAGCCAAATTCTCCGCTAGTTATTACTACCAACACCCTCAACATTATACTATCATTTCACTCATTGTATATATGAGATATGCTGCTTTCATCTGTGGAAATGTGTTGCATCAAGGACACATGACATGCTTGCAAATGCTTCCTTTTGTCCTGCAGTCTTTTTACCCTCTCTGCACTTGGACTCTATCTTCAAGGCTGTGAGCTTGACTCGGCCCGCTGTCCCAGTGGTGAGCCTGCTGTTGATTTGTCAGTCTAGCTGTGCATTTGGCAGGTGAGTCGTTTGCCTTTCGGGCTGCAAGTTTGTCTATCTAGATCGCTACCTTTGTCTTTCACCTTTTCACTCGCCCAGAAAATCTCTCTGTCTCTCCCTCGTGCTCTCTCCATCTGTATCTCACACGTACTCATAGTTTTCATTTAGACTCAGTCAGTCTGGTTTAGCAGCCGACCTTGAACAAGTCTTTTGATTTTTGACCACACCAGTAGTTCTGCTCCGCTGTGGATTCCAGTTGAGAGGACTTTTTTTGTCCCCCCTCCCCAAACTGACGTACTGTAGTCACTCTTCCCTGCTTTGCTGCAGTGCTTCCCTCCTACTCTTCAAAGAAACAGTGACACCAAATGCCATCTACTGCTGAAAACGCAGCACTGCACACCTCCTCTTTTTCACCCATTCAATCCTAGCAGTTACGATGTGCTCCATATGGATGTGTTCTGGTCTGATCCATTTAAATTTAACCGAAGGGGGCACTTTATGGCAACAAAGGCAAAACTGCCACAAACAAACTATGTGTTGTCACGTAAAATTATGATTTCTTTTGTGTTATCATTTTTAACCTCAAAATGGTTTTAAATGATGTGATCATGCCATAGGCAGTTGGATGGAAGCAGACATTAAGATGTTTGCTGTAAACTGAAACACACACAGTGAGCCAAATAATAAGTAATCACAGAGTCAGGGGTTGACACAGCCAGTGCCTAAAACAGCTGCATTTGATGGCAGTTAAAAAGTGAGTGACCTCTTGTGACACACACACAGCAGGGATATAAACTCCAACAAACCCTCCTGAATAGTAATGACTATTGATTTGTTTACATAGAAAAATCTGACTGCCGCAGATGTACAATAGCACACATTCATAAAGTTACTGGGGTTTCAGTGTCTTGCCCAAGGGCACTTCAGCAGAGCAGATGTTTGCTCTCATGGGACTGACTTGAACCAAAAACCCCATCGGGTGAAAACATTCCACCCTGCTGCCTGATTAAGAGGAGTGGATTGCTGCCTCCGGCAAAAAAAAAGGAAAGATACAGCTGTTCAATCTGGGATTCAGTTCGCTTCAAAGGTTCAAGAGTGCAAGACTCTGCCAAATTTAGTCTTCCTTCAGTCATGTATGTCCTTTTTCTAATTCATAAGCCTGCTACTGGATTAGCACAACTGAAAGTAAAGTCATTAGTCCTGCGGGAACAGGATAACCTTTACTAGAAAGGGTCAGGTAATGTAATTCTTTTAAAAATCTCATTGTTTTTGTTCTTGTACAGTGTAAGATTATGACAAGTATCTCTGTAGGAGCTGTCATTTTGAGAGAAAAAGCCAGTAACACTCTGTAAACTCTCTGTAAACTGCCATTATTCTGGGATTTTCAAACACATGTTGGCTGCCCAGTAGCTGTTTGATTGCTAGAACTTGTTTGAGAGCCTTGATTTGAAGTAGCATGTTTGCACTCCGACTCCTAAAAGACTCTACACTCTCGATCTGGTCTATTTCAGTGGCAACACCAATTCAGTATCAAATCACAATGTGTTGATCTGTACAGCCACATAAACAGCAATAAAAACAGTAAATCTCACTCAAGAAAATAAAAGAGGTCAGTGCCCCTTCTCCTGATGGACTTAAGTGTGTTCATGGTGGCTTCTGAACCTTTGACAGTCTGCTACTCTAGTCTCAGAAGAAATCCAGTAGCCCTCAGCAAGTAGATTTTTTTCAGGATAAAATAGTCCTGTCTCTCATCACAATGGCATCAACATCTTCACTTCCTGTCACTCAAAGGGTTAGCCAAGGGTCAGTTCTCAGACCACTCTTGTTTAATGTCTAAGTCTTACTCTTTGGAGAGGTAATCTGCACTTAATCCCTCAACATTCAATGCACTGCTGATCACAATCCGCCTACATCATCACCTACATCAACATAAAATCTGTTAGCAAATCTGTGTGACTAGCGTGACTTCGAAGAGAAAAGCTAAACCCAGAAAAAATTGCAAAGTTAAAAAAAAGAAAATCAGACATGGTATCAAATCAAATGGTAATTTATTTAAAATACATGTATTTCTATTTATTTTCAAAGATTAATGAATCATGTTTACAAAAAACAAAAAATCAATTACAAACTTCTGGTGCCACAAAGTACATAGCTTAGTGTTAAAAACAAACTTCAACAGTGGCAGCTAGTAACAACAAAGTAACAACAAAGTAAACAATATTTTAAAAGATGTTAAAGTTTGGGAGTACAGTGCAGAGTCTGTATATTCTTCAGGAGAAGGAAAAAGAAACATCTTGTATGCATATCCCAGCTAGTTAAAACAAGAAAGTGACCTTAAAACATAATTTCAAAAGAACAAAAACACAAAAAAAATTTAAATAACATATTTAAAGACTGGTGCATACCAATTGCAAGAACCCCAGAAACAATATTGCACTCTGTAGCTCACAGCAGCTTGATCTATGCTCAGAAAGCCTACTTTTAAACCAAGCCAATCTGTAGTCAGTTGAGGTCTTCCAATTTAAAGAAAGTACTTCCTGGCCTGCATAAATGGGCTGACCTGCCACCCACTGACACAAAAACAACCCCACTTAATATTGCTGCCACATCTGCATATGTCCACCTTTGAGGCATCTCATTTATCCAACCTTCAGTTTCTTATCCTGTCCAAATACTCATTCACACCTTTGTCACCTTCTGCCTGGACTACTATAATTGAATCCTTTCTGAAATCTCCAGGAAAGTCCCAGATCCTTCTACACTGGCACCCAGTGAATTACTTAACCCTTAACACCCTTAACACTCTTGCCCATCAGTACCTCGCTAACTTTCTTCATGTCTACAACCCATCTCAAAATCTTTGACCCCTGACGCTGGGTACCTATCCATTCTCTTCTGCAGGTTACGGATCCTGCAGGACGTAGCTGTATGCATCCAGGCTTCAACGATTTGTAACTCTGCCCTTCTCAGCACTCAAAATATTGAAACCTTGGGACAATCTCTAAGTCCTTACTCAGAAATTTACCATATCATACCTATGTTAATCATAGCAGAAACATTATAGGCAGATGTATTGTGTGGGAAGTGAATTAAATAGTCGATGTTCTGCAACACAATAAAGCCATAACATATTTACCTAATGAATGAATGAGATATAAGGGACCTAGAGCCTCTATTAACATCAAAGAAGCTTAAGATTATTCGTAGATGCGGGAGGGTAGGTGAAATCTTGAGATAGAAATTTTTGAAATTGTATTGTAAAAACATGAGCGGTAAGCCAAAGCCAAACAATGCATGTCCTATTATAATACATGAAATCGGTCTGTCATTGTTTTGTCCCCAAACTCTGTCTAAAACATCAGGAGATCAGTGAGCAAATTTGGCACCCAGGTACATCTTAAGCTGTTCCCAAACTGGAGCTAAATGTGGTCGGATCAATCCAAATCTTGATAGTATCTACAGGGTGGGCCATTTATATGGATACACCATAATAACATGGGAATGGTTGGTGATATTAAAGTCCTGTTTGTGGCACATTAGTATATGTGAGGGGGCAAACTCCTCAAGATGGGTGGTGACCATGGTGGCCATTTAGAAGTCGGCCATCTTAGATACATCTTTTGTTTTTTCAATAGGAAGAGGGCCATGTGACACATCAAACTTATTGGTAATGTCACAAGAAAAACAATGGTGTGCTTTGTTTCAACGTAACTTTATTCTGTCATGAGTTATTTACAAGTTTCTGACCACTTGTAAAATGTGTTCAATGTGCTGCCCATTGTGTTGGATTGTCAATGCAACCCTCTTCTCCCACTCTTCACACACTGATAGCAACACTGCAGGAGAAATGCCAGCACAGGCATCCAGTATCTGTAGTTTCAGGTGCTGCACATCTCGTATCTTCACACCATAGAAGATACGAGGGCCTTCAGATGACCCCAAAGATAAAAGTCTAAGGGGGTCAGATTGAGAGACCTTGGGGGCCATTCAACTGGCCCACGACGACCAATCCACTTTCCAGGAAACTGTTCATCTAGGAATGCTCGGACCTGGCACACATAATGTGGTGGTGCACCATCTTGCTAGAAAAACTCAGGGAACGTGCCAGCTTCAGTGCATAAAGAGGGAAACACATCATTATGTAGCAATTTCAAATATCCAGTGGCCTTGAGGTTTCCATTGATGAAGAATGGACCCTCTATCGTTGTACCCCATATACCACACCAAACAGTCTTGTTTGTTGTTCCAACAGTCTTGGAGGGATCCATCCAATGTGGGTTAGTGTCAGACCAATAGCGGTGGTTTTGTTTGTTAACTTCACCATTCACATAAAAGTTTGCCTCATTGCTGAACAAAATCTTCTGCGTGAACTGAGGGTCCTGTTCCAATTTTTGTTTGCCCATTCTGCAAATTCTGTGCGCGGATCTGGGTCATCCTCGTTGAGATTCTGCAGTAGCTGGAGTTTGTAAGGGTGCCATTTGTGAGTAGCTAATATCCGCCGAAGGGATATTCGACTAATTCCACTCTCCAGTGACATGCGGCGAGTGCTACGCTGTGGGCTCTTGCTGAATGAGGACAGCCACTGATGTTTCTTCATTAGTGACAGTTTTCTTGCGTCCACATTTTGGCAAATCCAACACTGAACCAAGTTCACAAAACTTAGCAAGCAGTTTGCTAACTGTAGCATGGGAGATGGGTGGTCTCGTAGGGTGTCTTGCATTGAAATCTGCAGCAATGACCTGGTTACTGCGTTCACCAGCACAATACAACACAATTTCGATCCCCTCCTCACGTGTTAACCTCTTCGACATGTCAATGGCTGTGAACAAAGAGAAACTTGTAAATAACTCATGACAGAATAAAGTTACGTTGAAACCAAGCACACCATTGTTTTTCTTGTGACATTACCAATAAGTTTGATGTGTCACATGGCCCTCTTCCTATTGGAAAAACAAAAGTTGTATCCAAGATGGCCGACTTCTAAATGGCCACCATGGTCACCACCCATCTTGAGGAGTTTGCCCCCTCACATATACTAATGTGCCACAAACAGGACTTTAATATCACCAACCATTCCCATTTTATTATGGTGTATCCATATAAATGGCCCACCTTATATATCAATCCTGGTATTGATACTGGATCTATACTAATGCGATAGGATCAGTAGTTTGCTTCTATCTTCTATGCTACATAAGTACATTCATGTCTGTGTGCTTTCACATCTACTTTCATTCCAGCAAAATCAGATGTAGCCCAATAACTTGTGTTAAACGAATAATTTTGGGGGGAAATGAAAAAAATGTCTCAAACGTGCACCTTAAAAAATGTCTGAACCCTTTTGCATTGACTGTCACGTCTATTTTATTTATAGTCTATGCCACATTAATAGTAATTTTATGACTATAACAAAAGTTGCCAGTGATTATTTCAGCCTTAGTCACTTGACGTCATTCGTTTTGGTCGCCATGTCACTTCCAGTGTGGATACTGCTCAAGGTCCCTGTAGGTTCTTATCTATATCAGATATTATGATGTCATCAAGTTGATTACCAATTCATGGAAATACTGTCTAATTTATAACTACAAAAGCTCAATTATGCATAACATATGATAAGCATCACCTTGCTAGCACCTAGCAACAGGCTAGAATTGTCATGGTCTGTGGTCCTGTGTCTGTGGAGTGTGTGATGCTCGGGTAGCCACACCCCGGGCTGGGCCATCACCGGCACACCTGCTTTCCATCGGGGTGATTACCTGAAGAGCTACTTAACCCTGCGCTGACGGATGCTCCACGCCAGTCCGTTAATCACCTCTCTGTGGTTTCGATCCGCCGTCCAGTATCTGCCACCTGCCTGTCCTCCTGCTCAATTGGATCACCCGGTGCTGATCGTAAGCCAACTATTCTAACTCAGTCTTGATGTGTTCCCCCGCTTCCCGGCTCACTAGTAATCTTCTCCCCTTTCTGTTGCAGCCTCCCACGGTCCCGATTCCGGCTTCCTCACGTCATTGTTTCCCCGGGTTTTTTTTAGTTCCTCGTTTTGCTTCTCTGGTTTTCCCGGGTCACCTTTTGTTATTATAATAAAGTGTCTTTTTCTGCTAGCGCTTGAGTCTGCGTCTGGATCCTTTTGTGCATGCACGGCTATGATCGCCTGACGCTATTATCCATCCGATCCTTTATGATAAGTCAAGATGCCTCATCCTCCTATGGTATTTTCCATCCTCCGCTGCCGACACCGGTGTCTGGATCTTCGTTAGGTGTCATCAGTGGTGCCTTTCTGTGTCCACGCAAGTCACAGAGGAGGAGAGGAAAAAGAGCAGGTGTCCAGGTAAAACTCAGACTGTTCTGGAATCGGGGACTAGCTGTGCCTGGATCTATGAGACGGCGCTACCTCAGGAGTGTTCATCCAGACTCTCCTGTTGTTTGGCCTTCCATCCCCGCGGTGAGTGGAATTTATGAGCGTCATGGATCAAACTCTCTGTTTCTTCGTCCCCTAAATCGGGCCGCTTCTGTTAATAATATGTCTTCTACTTCGCTGAGCGTGGCGCTTTTTAACACTCGATCAATGACTAATAAAACGTTCTTGCTGAACGATTTTATTCTTTCCAAGAAACTGGACTTCTTATTTCTAACTGAAACCTGGCAGCGCAATGGTGACTTTTCATCCTTCATTGAACTTTGCCCGAGTGGGTACTCCTTCATCAGCCAGCCTCAGACGTCGGGTCGAGGAGGAGGTGTCGCTGCGGTGTTTGGAAGCCGGTTTTACTGCCGCGCAGTGTTGGTCGGACATTTTTCATCCTTTGAACTACAGCTGGTTAGAATTGGAAATAAAGATCCGTTTTACTGCGCTGTAGTGTATCGTCCACCTGGCCTAAAGAGTATGTTTTTAAAGTTCGGTGACTTTTTATCCTCGACTTTGAAGCTGTCCAGACTGGTTCTAGCCGGGTATTTTAATATACACGTTTGTTTAGAAATGTCTTTCAGTCTATTGGTCCCTGTGTGCTCACAATTATCAATACCTCATTGGTTTCTGGTCAGGTCCCTGTTTATTGTAAGAATGCTGTTATTCTCCCACTGTTAAAAAAAACCTAAGCTTGATGCTTCTCTTCTTAGTAGCTACAGACCAATTTCAGAATTACCGTTCATTGCTAAGATTTTAGAAAAGGTTTTGGCTAAGCAGCTTATAGCTGTTCTAGATGAATACAGCATTCTGGATAAATTCCAATCTGGCTTTCGTAGAGCTCACTCTACTGAAACTACACTTCTTAGAGTCTCCAATGACATTTTGATGAGATGTGATGCAGGAGAATGCTCCGTTCTGTTGATGTTGGACCTGGCCTCTGCTTTTGATACTGTGGACCATCATATTCTGTTAGATAGGCTGAGACACTGGGTGGGTATATCAGGGGCTGCTTTGGACTGGTTTGAATCCTATTTGCATGAACGATCCTTTTCTGTGGCTACCTGTAAGTACAGTTCCTCTTCTACTTTTCTTGCCTATGGTGTGCCACAAGGTTCAGTTTTGGGGCCTTTATTGTTCTTGCTGTATTTACTTCCTCTGCAACACTTATTGAGCACTTTTAAGGACATTTCGTATCACTGCTATGCAGATGATATTCAGTTATATATCTCCTTTAAGCCCCATGATGTTTCCAAGCTACAGATTTTGCATAAGTTCATAGACTCCATTAGAGGTTGGATGGCTGGAAACTTTCTTCAACTAAATGAGGAGAAGACTGAAGTCCTTGTTTGTGCTCCTAAAAATTTTGTACCTAGTGTTATGGAAAACTTGGGTCCACTTGCTACATTTGCCAAACCGTCTATCAGGAACCTTGGTGTTACTATTGACTCAGTTCTGACTTTGGATGCTCATGTAAAATCTCTGGTTCGCTCCTGTTTTTATCACTTGAGAAACATTGCTAAGCTGAGTCCCATTGTATTGCACTCCGAATTAGAAATTGTCATTCATGCATTTGTTTCATCTCGTCTGGATTATTGTAATTCTTTGTTTACTTGTTTATGTAAAGCCTCTTTGGAGCATCTGCAAGTTGTTCAGAATGCTGCTGCAAAGCTTCTGACCAAGTCCTCCAAGTACTCCCATGTCACACCCCTGCTGATTCAGCTGCACTGGCTCCCCGTTAAATTCAGAATCCACTTTAAGGTTTTGACCTTGACTTTCAGGGCTCTGCATGGACAAGCACCAACATATATAAGTGAACTTTTACATTCATACATTCCCAGTAGGTCCCTGAGGTCATGTGACCAGGGCTTGCTGGTTGTCCAACACACGAGGCTGAAAACAAAAGGCGACAAAGCTTTTGTAACTGTGGCCCCCAAATTGTGGAACTCTCAGTGACTCTCAGTGACTCAGTGGTCGCTTTAAAAAAACAGCTAAAAACTCATCTTTTTAAACTTGCTTTTGGTTGATTTTTATTCGTGATTTTTATCATGAAAGGTGCTATATAAATAAAATTTTACTTTACTTACTTACTTTTCAGCCTTTATACACCTACAACACCTTATGAAAGCACCCTATCATTATCGTTTTATGACTGTAACAAAAGTTACAATGCCAAGAAACCAACTAACAACATCCTAAAATAAGGCCATTCAAACATTCAAACAATACGTCAGTGCAGCTCCTTATGCTACATAAGTGCATTCATGTCTGTGTGCTTTCAAATCTACTTTCATGCCAGCAAAATCAGAAAGAAATGTGCAAAAACTAATGTGATGAAATAAGCTATACGTCACTTAGTGATGTTAGTACACTTAGGCAGCAGTGGAAAAATCCCAACATGTCAAATATTTGGAGTAAAATTGAGGATTTTTAGATTTAATCTTGTTAGGCTGCTTCAAGCCATCACTGCTTTTGCATTTTATCCTACATTTAAATCTCATGTGGTGTGGCTGTAACTCAGGCAGTAGACCAAGTCACTAATTAGAAGGTTGGTGGTTTGATCCCTGTCTGCTCCAGTCTGGATGCCAAATAATCTTGGGCAAGATACTAAACCGAAGTTTCTCTCTGATACATCCATTGGAGTATGAATGTGTGTGAGTGTTAGAAGCGCCTACATAGAAAAATGTTCTGGTGTGAATGAGTCAAGTTGTATAAATTGCTTTGAGTGCCCAGTTAGAGTAGAAAAGCTCTGTATAAGACTTCGTCCATTTACCATTTTCAGACATTTTATGGGAGTATATGCAAGCAAAGAACAAGTTTAAATTCATACATTATTGGCATTGCAATAAAATATTAAGTCACAAGATGAATGAAATTATTTTAAAATCCAGCCTTACACTTTGAAGAAATGATTTAATAGCTAACATTTCCTCTCTTCAGAAAGGCTACTGCAAGGCCTTTAGGCACATTCAGCCAAGACCCAATCACCCTCAGGATATTTGGCTGGACAGTATGGCTGGGAGGGATGAGTAAGAATGACCAGGAGGGCTCTGCCTCAGGATTTGCCATGGCAGTGATGTGACATAAAGGCAAAGAGCACAGTTAACAGACAAACAGCGAAGCATAAAGACTAGATAAAAGCCTGAATGGCAAAGAGCAGAAGAAAACAGGTGTTAAATTTTCGACATGATGTGAAAACAACTCATTCTCCCTCATCATCAGTCTCTGGTGCTCTCTCTCACTCTTGCTTTTTGAGATAAGCGCAAACCTAACAGACATTCACATACTGTCCCAAATTTATTTCAGCTTTAAAGAACAAACACATTAAACACACATCATGTCTTTGCTCACTGAAACCACCCACTGGTGCAGAAACTCATACTCCATCTAATGTGTTTGTATCTGTGTGTGCGTCTTTTCATCTGGCAAAACTAGACAGCGAGATTTTTTATTTTTTTTGCCCAACCCCACAACAGTGGAACACACCAGTACACGCTAAAAAGCTCAGGAAGCACATAAGAAAATAAGGTGCCCTAATGGCTTTCGAGACAGCGGTGTAAAACATTTGATCAACTGCAGCACATTAATGGTAAGGTAGGTCCCCAGTATTTCCTGATTAGTTGAGCTCCTTGCCAGAAATGTCAATGTAATATACTAAGTATTAATTTGTTTGTTAATGTGCAGTGAGCGTAGGGTGTCATTCCGCTGTTTATGTCAGTTGTTGTCCACATCTACTCTAAAGTAGAGGTGGAGGAGGCTGTAAAACTTTGTAAGAAGACTCTGATACGAACTCACTTCTAACAAATGACAGTGATACCTAGGTGAGGTCTGCTGTTAGCCTCTGTTAGCTGCTGTTAGGCCAGCATCAGTTAACCTCTTTTTATTTTTTTTTAAACTTTTATTTAACTTTTTTCCCCAACAAATATAAGACTGGTTCACATCCAAAATAATAACACTACACAGCACTAGAACATTATGTCCATAATTGTTGTCCACTAGGATCCAGTTTACAGGTTACTCCCAGTGCTTCCAGTGATTTCTTCCATTTGTCCACAAAAATTCGGGAGCTCCCATCAATATAGTGTCCCAGCCTGATCAGAGTCATAACTTCAATGATGAGCGACTTCCATAGAGAAATGGAGGGAGGCTCAGCCCCCACCCATCTCAACATAATGCTTTTCCTGGCCAACATTAACAGTGACTGAATTACATGCTCATGTTGTACCAGTGAGACAGGAATATATCCCAATATACACATTAATGGGTTTTCTGTCACCTGATGACCAATGGCTGTACTAATATTGGCGCAGACCTCTTTCCAAAATGACTGGATAATAGTACATTCCCACAAGCAGTGGAATCTAGTGCCCACTCTGACCTTACACTTGAGACAGTTTGGAGATGTTCCCATATTATACTTACAATAAATATACGGAGAAATATACACATTGTGCAAAATTTTGTACTGCACTTCTCTAAATCGGTTACAAACAGAGATTTTAGATAGAAGGAGCAAGATTTTGTCCCATGCCTGTATATCAGAGGCGGAGCCAGACATTTGAAACACCCGGGGCTTAGCCCTAAAGGGTAGTATGCATGTGGGATTTTTTTTTATTTTTTTTTTTGGGGGGGGGGGGGGGGGGGTAGAAATGACTGAAAGATTAATAGGCTCTGTTTTGAGTTTTGTTCAAAAAAGAGTAACTTCATATAGGGAAAAATATATATCACATGTGCAGGACACCTTAAACTAGTTTTTTAATTAAGCGGCAAGGCAGAACAAAACCGGGGCTGTATCAAGACATGAGGACTAAACCCCAATTCAACCAGACCCTCTGTTCTGTCCTCGTTCTCCATCTCCCTCTCTGTTCCTCTCTCTCCCTCTCTGTGCTGACAATCATCAAATATACAGTTGAAACCAGATATTTACAAACTCTTCAGATCAAAACACAAACACTTTTTTAATTGTAACATCAAATCAGACTAAATGTTTATTTTTTTAGATTGATAAATATAAAAAACATATTTGTTAACTCTAAGAGTAAAGAGAGAAACTATCTGTATTTCTTAATTGCAAATGGCACCAAATTGTATTCAAAATTGAGCCACACTTATGGAGCTCCACAGTTCTTTTCCTGGTGTTTTGGTTGATGTCTCTTGATTTTCCCATATTTTCAATATTTATCTAAAACAAAAGTTTACTCTAAATTGATGTCGTACAGTAAAAATGTTTTATGTTTTCTCCCTAAAGTGTATGTAAATATCTGGTTACAAATGTGAATATCCTGCTGTGTGCTGAAATCCCTCTTGTTTTGCATAGAAATATACTGAACAACATACAAAGCATAATATATAAAATAACATTTACCTGAGTTTTTTCTTTGAAAGAAGCCTCTAATGTCCATTCTTATATTTCAGTACATAACTGAAACCGATTTAGTCGGGGAGGGTAAGAACTGAAAATATGAAATAAACACACGTAAGCTAAGATTCTAAAAAAAATAGCATTTGTTCGGCTTTTCATTTCGCCATTTGTTGATTCACTTGAAGAGCAAGTAAGGTAATATTGGTCAAGTGATCAGTTTGATATCAATCTTTCGTGATGCACCGTCATATTTACATTATTTGTACGGTGTGAATGATTTGCTTTGGTACCTGGTCAAACTTAAGCTCTCCTTAGTATGGCTGGCTCCGTTTCTCCAACAGCGCACTCACAGGCAGCAGATGTCCCGCCCCCTCGCTCAGTCGCTTAGTGCCTGAGCTCGGATCATACCAATATCAGGGGGGATTCACGCACAGTCCTAAATTCCCACAGTGTGCACTATGTGCTTCGAATATTGTGTGTACTTTTTGTTTTATACAGTTGTCAGCCAGGCATCTAACTATGAAAAAATTACACTCCAAAAGACCCTGGGCTTCTGACAAAACAACCCGGGCTTAAGCCCAGTAAGCCACCCCCACGCTCCGCCCCTGCTGTATATCTATTTCACATTTAAGCATCGTCCCCCAAGATTTTCTCAACCATGCCAGTTTATCCACAATTAGGGCATAAATCTCGGAATAAAACTTTGATACAAAATGTTTATGCTCCCTATTATCCAGAAAAAATTTCTCCAACCGAAAAGAGGCAGTTGGGATTTGTAATGATTTAGCATTTTTTAACACATAATTTCTCAATTACAAATACTTATAAAACTCAGTCTTTGACATAGAATACTGGGACTTCAAGGATTCAAATGATTTAAACTCACCATGTTTAAAGAGGTCATAAAACTTCTTTACACCTACTTTATGCCATCCCACAAAGCTTGACCCTATGTTTTGTGGCAGAAGGTCTGGATTATTTATAAACGTTGACAAGATATTAAACGGAAGACTACTGTTAAAAAATTTTCTCAGTTTTCCCCACGTCCACATAGCATTATATATCAGTGGGTTATGCTTTATTACGTGAGGTAAGTCATTTAAACATTTCCCTAAAAAGTTAACAGGTGAGGATGGTTTACATAATACTTCCTCAATATTTAGCCATGGCAGATCAGAATGTTCATGTATCCAGGAAGAAAGAATCCTCGCCCTTCTCCCCCGTCCCTCTTCTCAGCTGTTTCTCTTTCCCTCTTTCTTTCTCCCCTTCTTTCCCCCAGTCAAGTCTGTCCCGTATTCAGTAAGTGAAAATAAAATAAACAATAAAAGATGAATCAAATGGACCATTACGGCAAGGCTGGGATGGTCAGTTTGGTAAAGTAAATCCGTTGGGCATCTTTCTTTGCCTTTAGACAACAATTCTGATGGCAAAAGAGCCAAACGGGACAGGCCAAAAAAAAAAAAAAAAAAAAAAGAATCCTCGCTTGTATTGAGAGGACATCATTTTCTATGTTTGGCAGTTAACCTCTTTTTAACTGACGCCGGGCGTCACAATGTTCTAACATTGTTAGACTAAGCAAATAAAGTGTCATACAATATGAGACGATAATAAAACTGTTATCAGAGGGAAACTGTGATTTTTAGGAAACCCAAGCCTAACATTAGCTGGCATAATGTTAGCTTACAACTAGCTGTTGTTGTTGTTTGCTCATTGTCAGCTTTAGTCAACCTCTGAGGCAGGTAATAACCAATGTTTTGTTGGTAATAAAAAAGACTCGGATGGTACGTGCATATTTTTACTTGCACTGGATCACAGGGAGTCTGGAGCTCATTCCAGCTGTAAAGGGGCAAAGGGCTGGGTACATGTTAGATAGACAACTAGTATATCACAGGGCTAATGCAGACAGCCAGACAGCAGCACAGTTTTAAACCCACATCTCAGCTAATTTAATTATCAGTTAAACTAATGTGTATCTGTAGGGCCCATAAAAGCACATAGAAAAATGCAAACTCCCCATAGAAAGGGCCGAACTGGCCAGCACGTTTGAAAGCAGAGCCTTCTTGCTGTAACACATCAAAAAGAAATCAGGAGGATACACAATATTTTACAATGAGCGTTGACTTATTTACCTGGGAGTTTGTGCTAGTTTTGTGTTTAGCAATGGGAAAAGGCATTTTTAGAAAGTGGGAAGCCCAATTTCACTGATGTGTTCATAATCTGTACATCATACCTGTACTTTTCACCTTGTTCTTTTCCCATTAAAAAAAAAAAAAAAACAACCCTGCAATTTCAGCAGTACTAATTCTAAAATTGTAATTCAAAAATCAGTAGGTGTGTTTAAATATTTTGCAGCATGTCATACTCCAGAAAATATTGACAAAAGGAGGTCTGTCCCAGGAGGGCAGAGACCGGTCTGTAAATGAGTTTGCTGTTGGCTCTATCAGCTTTCATCACGTCTGACTTTCATCTCATCAGTCGTCTGTCTGCCTCAACCCATCCGGTGTCAACAGTATGTCACACTCCGAGGTTGAGAGGAATAGATGAGGCAGGCAGAGACAAATAAAGAGCGACAAGTAGGCCAATTTGAAGGAGGAGGAGATTCAAACGACAAAAGTTAACAGGATTAATCTGAGCTTCTTTTGTTTTTGGAACTGTGCACACACCACTGAAAGGCCTACAAGTGACTTTGAGCCTTAAATGTAGACTTAGTGGTGTCACTAAACTAACAAATTTAAAGCAAAAATGCTTCTAACAAAGTTATATTGTCGCGTGCTGCATTAGAAAGAAACTTTGGTAAGCATATGACAGCTTGTCAGGTGAGGCTTGGAAATCATTACACTGGAAACCTGGGCTGCTCGGACTGTGCTGATTGCATGAATAAATGTATGACTAAATAAACACTACCCCATACCACAAATGGATTACATAAATGTCCTAATGGCTAGCAATAAAATAGCCCAATGTACACTGAGGTCAAGGATAAGCTGAATGTTTTTTACCAAAGATGTGCATGCATGCAAAGATTGTTATTACACAGGATAAGTGTTTTGCACTGAGGGCACATAAAAATGCACAGACTTGCTGATTGCTGAAGCTGGCCTTTTAAAAGTGCTGGATTCATCTTCTGTTCTAAACATATGGACATGACCCTCAGGATACTGGACATGTCTATTTGTTTTATGAGATTTGTGTAGCTTACAGCAATCTTTTTAGTCATTTCTGTTGGACTCAGTTAATTGTTTTCGTTACATTACAGTTTTAATTCTATAAGAAGGTCTTTGTAGAGGAACATATAACTGGAGATGTTACTGGCAAAATAATATAAATACTTAAGTACATGAATAAACATGTTCAGACACTGTTTAAGCGATTATTTCAGTTTCAATAATTGTAACACCACTGTTACACAATTATTAGCTGTCTCAACAACATCAGTGCATTTTTGTTATGAACATACATTATACAGATTGCATTTTTCCAGATGATGACAAATACTGTGTTGAGTTTTATAGTATAATGCACTGCTGAAAGAGAGCGGTGCATTATAACAGTTGTCCATCTGTGATGGTATGCAATGTGTGAGTAGTGGCTCTTAGTTGTATTCTACCTTTGGGAAGTACTTCAGAAATAGCAAAATCCCTGCTTGACAGAGTGTACACTCGTATTACTCATATTGTGGGTATATAAATCATGTTTCAGTTTAAAGTTAGCATAAGGATAGCTTTGAGTAAAAGTTTGAGTAGAGGGAATCTGCAAGGTTAAAATGATTCCAGAGAAAATTGTCTATGATTTGCTCAGTGATTGGAGAGCAGCAAAGGATTCTAGTGCATCACATCTAGTTTATATGCTGAATGAAAATCATCAAAGAGAACTCTAACTTTCTGAGATCCAAAAGTGTAAATGGAAAAAAAAAAACTGCCCCCAAACTCCTCTCAGCCTGTAAATTTGTATCGCTCTCCACCTTTGTTTAGGCAGTTACAGAATTGTGCAGTAGTGCACTTTCCTCTAAGTAAGAACTTGCCTCAGGCCTTGATCCACTTCTTCCCAGAGGTCAAACTTAGTGGGGAGAGAGAGAGATTTATTTGTGAGGTAAACTTGTGGCCTCCTTTCACAGCCACAGCCTCAAAGTGCTGCCTTGGCTGTTCTGAAGGGAGGCAAGAGTAAAAAAAGAGGCGCAGAAGGAGCAAGAGGACAGGGAACAACTTCACCTAATGCTCAGAGAAGCACAGGTTGGTCAGTTATAGTCACCGCCCCCACACTGCCTTTGTACTTTCCTCTATCTGGCTTACTGTGTGCATTTGTCAGATACTTTTAAACCTACTGGACTCGTAAATAAGTGTTGGAGTTGATGTCAGCCCAAAGTTTCACTGGGTCTGTTCAAGCTAAGCAGGTTAGAAACTATCACCAACAAGGTCACAACGACAGCAGAAACAAGTTATTAGAGATGGGAATAATAAATGTTCACAAGTACACCCAATACATACAGGGAGACAAGGCACACACACAACACAAACATACACACCTCTGATTTCTCTCTATGGACTAAAAGTGCTAGTCCATGCAGAGAATTATTACCAGAAACACGTATACGCACGAAGGAGGGTAATGGTCGGATGAAGAGTGGGACCTGAGGAGAGAGAGGTTTCGTGCACGCAATAATGCTGTTAATGGTGAGGAGAATATTAACAGGCAGTAGAGGCTGTCTCAAGGGCATATGCAAATTCACTCCAAAATGCACCTGTAGGTGGCAAGATGTGTTCGGTGTGGCCTTTGTTTATGTGTTACTGCTGCACCCAGTGCTTATGTATACAGAATCAGGCTCCCTTTGAGAATGAGTAAAGCATGATTCACTTTATTGTGCTTGCTGGGTCACTGTCATCAAGAACACTGGCAAGTTCCTTACATTTAAAGTCTTTTAATAAGTCGATTTAAATATAAAGTACACTGAATCACAAAAAATGTGCTATTAAAGGGGGGAAAGGAAAAAAGGTACAATCCTTGAGCAATAATCGAGTTAGCTGTAACTTAATTTATTGCAGGCATATCCAATAAGAGTGTCTATTTTTCTAGGAATTTAGAATAGATTTTTCTATCTGCTTCCTAAACACGACCAGGTAGTACATAGATTTGCTGTGCTTCCACTAAATTACTTCAGCGCAGTCTTCTCCTAATTTGCTAAATGTCTTTGTGAAATAACTTTTCATATACAGTACGTCATTGCTTAGAAAATAATCAAGTTGCCTGTGTGGATCATGAAACACATGGGAACAGTGATTTTGTGTAATAGATGTACTTTCAAGTCAGAAAACCAGGATTTAGTCTGTGCTAATTCACATTATGGCCTTCTAGCTTCGCTAAAACGTCATTTAGTTTCCCAAAAGTAACGCAAGTTTTGTGTTGGGAAATTCTATGTGTTGCTGGGAATTTGTGCAGGCCTCAGTACAAGATAATGGGACACTTCTTGCCTCCTGTCAAAGGAAGGATGGGACCAGTTTTTTGATTGGAGTATTAAACTTTCATCAGCCTTTGCATGGAAGCCTCATTGCAGCTTCTTGATGATCAATACATATTGATGGAGGGATCATTAATCATTCATTAAAGCCTTGAGAAGTGACAGAAAACACAAAACCTCTCAAGAGGCTAAAAAAAGAATTGCCATCATTTTACCATATCCTTTCTCCCAGTAAGATAAAGCTTATCAAAACTACAGGTTAGGATATTACAGTTTAGGCGACGACAACAGGTTGATGGTATTTTGGATAATAGTAAAAAATGACAAATCTAGGTGAAAACAAAAATGGAAACACAATTCATAAAGGAAAAACAGAGTCTGTGCAATTCTAATATATTTGAAAGTCAATTTATGGTATGACCACATTTATTGTTCAACACAACCTGAACTATTTCAGGCAGCTTTCTTCATGTAGTCTTCGGGAATAGTTCTCCAGGCTTCTTGAAAGGCATTCAAAGCTCATCTGTGGATGTTGTATAGATGCCTGTAGATAGTCACTCATACTCACCTCTCTCCTGATCTGTTCCCTATCTTCCCTATTGGTGATGAAATGATGATGATTTGAACTAAAGAATTCTAATTTGGACTGATTACTCTTCAGTCCAGTTCTTGTGTACTTTGGTATGCATCAGCTCTTTCTCCCTGTTTCTCTTTTTAAGAACGACTTCTTCGCAGACATCCTTAAACAAAGACTGTTTCCATTAAGGATTCAGTGAACAGTAGAATGATCATCCAAAGGCTCAGATGCATCTTTTAGATACTGTGTCAGGTCTTTGCTGGATTTCTTTCCCATTTCTTAAGGACATGACTTTCAGATAGTGTTCATCTTCTGTTTGGTTGTCCACTTGGGCACACCATGCCAAGATATGTTTTGAGATATGAGATAAGCTTTTTGTCAAGTGCTCTTTTTAAATATTGCATTTAGAAAATGTGTTATCAGCATTGCCTGGACATTAACACAAAAACAAAACTGTATGCTTAATACCTGTATCGATTTCAAATTCTATTTCAAAATACTGTTTAAAAGTTGCTGATTGGTATTTTCTTGTACATACAGTGGCTTGCAAAAGTATTCGGCCCCCTTGAGCTTTTCCACATTTTGTCACATTACAGCCACAAACATGAATCAATTTTATTGGAATTCCACGTGAAAGACCAACACAAAGTGGTGTACACGTGAGAAGTGGAACGAAAATCACACATGATTCCAAACATTTTTTACAAATAAATAACTGAAAAGTGGGGTGTGCATAATTATTCAGCCCCCTGAGTCAATACTTTGTAGAACCACCTTTTGCTGCAATTACAGCTGCCAGTCTTTTAGGGTATGTCTCTACCAGCTTTGCACATCTAGAGGCTGAAATCCTTGCCCATTCTTTTTTGTAAAACAGCTCCAGCTCAGTCAGATTAGATGGACAGCGTTTGTGAATAGCAGTTTTCAGATCTTGCCACAGATTCTCGATTGGATTTAGATCTTTGACTGGGCCATTCTAACACATGGATATGTTTTGTTTTAAACCATTCCATTGCTGCCCTGGCTTTATGTTTAGGGTCGTTGTCCTGATGGAAGGTGAACCTCTGCCCCAGTCTCAAGTCTTTTGCAGACTCCAAGAGGTTTTCTTCCAAGATTGCCCTGTATTTGGCTCCATCCATCTTCCCATCAACTCTGACCAGCTTCCCTGTCCCTGCTGAAGAGAAGCACCCCCAGAGCATGATGCTGTCACCATCATATTTGACAGTGGGGACGGTGTGTTCAGAGTGATGTGCAGTGTTAGTTTTCCACCACACATAGCGTTTTGCATTTTGGTCAAAAAGTTCCATTTTGGTCTCATCTGACCAGAGCACCTTCTTCCATACTCCTTCCATTTCTGGATGATTGCTTGAACAGTGCTCCGTAGGATGTTCAAGGCCTGGGAAATATTTTTGTAGCCTTGAACATGCTTTAAATTTCTCAATAACTTTATCCCTGACCTGTCTGGTGTGTTCTTTGGACTTCATGGTGTTGTTGCTCCCAATATTCTCTTAGACAACCTCTGAGGCTGTCACAGAGCAGCTGTATTTGTACTGACAATAGATTACACACAGGTGCACTGTGTTTAGTCATTAGCACTCATCAGGCAATGTCTATGGGCAACTGACTGCACTCAGACCAAAGGGGGCTGAATAATTACGCTCACCCCACTTTTCAGTTATTTATTTGTAAAAAATGTTTGGCATCATGTATGATTTTCGTTCCACTTCTCACATGTACACCACTTTGTATTGGTCTTTCATGTGGAATTCCAATAAAATTGAATCATGTTTGTGCCTGTAATGTGACAAAATGTGGAAAAGTTCAAGGGGCCGAATACTTTTGCAAGCCAGTGTATATGCTATTATATAAAGAGTAGTTTTTTTTTTCTTTTTTAAACTTTGCACAAAGTTTGTTTAATTATAACTTTGCCAATGCCAAGCTAAAGAGAAAAAAAAAGTTTAGGACTTGGCTGAGTGTGCAAATTATAATAATCACCAATTTGCTGAAATTAATACAATCTTGAGGCAATTTGATGATTCTCAACAACTAAGGCAGGGCTCAACAACAAAATCAGCTGCAATTTGGGCTAGCTGATATGATTTTGTTCAGTGGGCCTCCAGTTAGCTGTTAATGGAATTTAATGCAGGAGCCAGAACTCAAAGCTACTTATGAAAGCTTTCAAAGGTGTAAGAGATTAGAAAAGCAGAAAAAGACAAATCTCATCACCCACTAATTTCACCTGAAGACCAGTGCCTTTTAAACTACAACACAAAGCTCAGAGAAGGGTTTTACTCAACAAGGTCACGTACATTTAGTTGCACTTTGGACAAAGGGTAAAGGAGTGACTCAGGATCTCAAACCCAACTTATACATCCTAAAAGTTGAGAATGTTTTTACAGTGACATTCAGTGAAAAAACAAAAACAATCACAACGACACACTGGAGAGAAACAATAAAAAATCACAAGGATTCTGTGTATGAGGAACATGAACATCTTATCCTTTGCTCTGTCAGGGTCCTGGGACTGGGCGACCCAGGATCCCTGAGCAGTTATGTATTATATTATTATTATTATTATATGTATTTTGGTGTTGCTGCTGCTCTTCTCCATGCTTGTAGATGTGTGTGTGTGTGTGTGTACGTCTGCGGGTATGCTTGGAGGATGGAGCTCAGCCACCTGCAGGCCTGAGGGGTGTGGCCCTGTGGAAGGACTGGCCACACCCAAAGCCACACACCTGCCGCTGATCAGGGCTCGTCAGGGGAGCTACTTAGGAGAGTCTTGGAGCTCCCACCGACGCGGGATCATTGCATGCGACTCCACGTTAGTCGTCCTGTTACTTAGTTAGTTAGTTAGTTAGTTAGTTAGTTAGTGTGTGTGTGTGTGTGTGTGTGTGTGTGTGTGTGTGTGTGTGTGTGTGTGTGTGTGTGTGTGTGTGTGTGTGTGTGTGTGTGTGTGTGTGTGTATGTATATGTATGCCCGCAGTTGTAGGTGTCCTGACGCTGCGTCTTTTGTTTCCCATATGAGGAGCGTGGAAGACACGGGAGCAGCGAGCACCGGGGGGTGCTGACACGGGAGCGGAGAGCACAGCAACACGGACTATTCACGGGGAGACACGACACGGGAGTCTGGGAGAATACGGGGATTTATTGTTACGTTGGTTTTCACTTTGTAAATAAACACTGTCCATACATAGAGCACCGCGCCTGGGTCCTCCTTCCCCACTCCTTCCACGGTGTGCCATGCCATACTGTGACATGCTCGGTAACATCTCTCAAGAAATACCTTGAGAAATTCCACCTGCATCAAAAGTCCCATGTATCTCCAGCCAGAAATGAACAAAGAGCTTCTGGCAGCAACTGTCAGAGATTTTACTAAGTATTTCTTTTTTCCAGGAGCTTAGACTAGTGGATGTCTTAAATGTGTAAAAACACTTGAGAGTTACTGACAATAAAGATGATACTTCAACAATAAAACCAGCTCGTCTTAATGTTTGAGGAATCCAAATATGGAGTACAAAACAAGTATGCCTTCCAAACAATAGTACTAAAGTGCTAAACAATACGTGTTGGCAATAGTAACAAATAAATACGAGATTCTTAATGATAAAACTGACCAATTATGCTAACATGAGCAGAATTGCTGTCATACTGAATAACAACATAGCACTGATTTGATTGACTGGTAGATGCTGGGGGCATCAGAGGCGTAGGAAATGGAATGGATTGTCTTCTATATGGATTGTTAGTAATTAGATCCCACCTCCACGCAGGCTCCATGTCAAAGGGTATATATGTATATATACATATATATACGCACGGCCTGTAACTGTGCGTATTTTTCATGGTTCAATAAATAGGCAAAATTGGAGTCCTGCAGTGTGCAAGCTGTTCATTTTTTTCATCTACTGTACATTGTTGACTTGCTTTTGGCCCAGAATCTGTCACAGTATTTGGTATGGATGTGTGTGTACGTGTTTGTGTGTTTTTCTGTTCTTTCAGAGACTTAAAAACAAATGTCAGAAAGATACGAATGCAACCAAAGGAACTATAAGCAATTAAACAATACAGTACGTCTTTAGGTTGTTAGCTTTGCCATACGTTTGGCTCTAGCAATCTCATCTCATTTCCCAGGACATCAAATAGAGTCAAAGCTGCTGGCATCTCAGATATGCACAAGGTGTCCTTTGGCGTACATAGGTTCATTGATACACTAGTCGCAGCAGTATTTCATTGTGAGAGCTAACGCTCTTCTTTTAAAAAGTGACAAAGACGCATTAGGCGGAGAGCGGTGAGCTGATGATAGCATAAATCACAAGAACGTCACCAGTAGGATGCAGTGTGAAGCTAAATTAAAGCTTACACACAGGACACAATTTTTTGTTCGCTTTCACTAGGTTTCAGCACCAAAACTACTCAAGCTTTGGCTTAAAGTGTACCTTTTAAAAATGTTAACCCTTAAATAAAAAGACAACGCTAATGTGACACCAGTGGGTTCCATCCAAGTGTCCACAGTGGCCGTGTGGCAGTCGATTAGTTTGCTGACACATGTATCATCTTGTTACTGTCACCAGTATATGACAAAGCCTGCAGCCACCCTAGGGGTCTGACAGATTTGTGCATGTGCGCTCGAAAGAATGAAGGCAGAAGATGTCTCCCCCTGAGGCAACCTTGTATTGGAATGACGTAACAACACAAAAGATTGATGCTGCATAGTGGCGATGTGAACACCTTGTGATCCCTTGTACTCATATTGTGTGCATCCACGGACATCAGTGCATAATCAGATGTATCTATTAGAGAGAGTAAATTGCAGTTCTGCCAGGCTGCCAACTAAATGACAGAGAACAATTTCCTCTAAAAAAAAATACGCAGCGTGACCAATGTCAACTACACACCCACACACACATACACACACACACACACACAGACCAGACAAAATTACTTTCAGTTTGTAATATGCTATATGCTAAATAAGAAAGATTAAAAGTCATTTACTTAGCCACTCTGCTACTGGCTGTGGAAACAGATATATTTACTAAACAGATGTACATAGAGGTTAAGGTAAAAATAAAACTATACACACATACACACATTTACATACGTGTATATATATATATATATATATATATATATATATATATATATATATATATATATATATATATATATATATATATATATATATATATAACACCCAGCACGCCCCTGCGGGCGGTTTATCCTTCAAGCTCGGGTCCTCTACCAGAGGCCTGGGAGCTTGAGGGTCCTGCGCAGTATCTTAGCTGTTCCCAGGACTGCGCTCTTCTGGACAGAGATCTCCGATGTTGTTCCCGGGATCTGCTGGAGCCACTCGCCTAGCTTGGGAGTCACCGCACCTAGTGCTCCGATTACCACGGGGACCACCGTTACCTTCACCCTCCACATCCTCTCGAGCTCTTCTCTGAGCCCTTGGTATTTCTCCAGCTTCTCATGTTCCTTCTTCCTGATATTGCTGTCATTCGGAACCGCTACATCGATCACTACGGCCGTCTTCTTCTGTTTGTCTACCACCACTATGTCCGGTTGGTTAGCCACCACCATTTTGTCCGTCTGTATCTGGAAGTCCCACAGGATCTTAGCTCGGCCATTCTCCACCACCCTTGGGGGCATCTCCCATTTTGACCTCGGGACTTCCAGGTTATACTCGGCACAGATGTTCCTGTACACTATGCCGGCCACTTGGTTATGGCGTTCCATGTATGCCTTGCCTGCTAGCATCTTGCACCCTGCTGTTATGTGCTGGATTGTCTCTGGGGCATCTTTACACAGCCTGCACCTGGGGTCTTGCCTGGTGTGATAGACCCCAGCCTATATATATATATATATATATATATATATATATATATATATATATATATATATATATATATATATATATATATATATATATATATTAGGGGTGCAACGATACACAAAATTCACGGTTCGGTTCGATACTTTGGTATCACGGTTCGATATTTTTTCGATACAAAAAAAATGTTCATGCCTTTTTAATTTGTCATTTATTAAAATTATAAATATATATATTTTAACTCAAAAGTAGTTTTTAAATTTAATGTTGCTGAAACAACAAAGTAATAAAAAAAATAAATCTATCTGATCGAGAAATCACTCATCTTTGGAAAAGAGAGTTTATTACAGAGAAATGGCTCATTCCAAAATAAAAGCTATACTATACGCTTCTTCTGGGGTATATTCTCAGCAGCATATTAAACATATCAGGTCCCCATAAGGAGAATCATGTGCTAACCTAAATGACTTAGTTTGTAGCATGCGTACTTGTTGTTTTTGTCTGCTTCCACTTGTCTTTGCACTAGGAGGATGTCTGAGTAAATGTGCAGTCATATTCGTTGTGTTCCCACTAGTGCTGTCAGCGGTAATCTTGTTGAAATGACGTTAACGTCGCAACACGGCAAATCTCCGTTAACGAGCTACCGCGGATCTCCCCGTGTGTGGGGCTGGACGGCCAACACGTTAACGAGCAAACTGCGCTAATGCACTAGTTCCCACCAATGTAACTGAGCATTGCCTGGCACATCCGACATACTGTTTTACTTTTGTCCATGACGCGCTTACCTTCAGGGTCATAAGTCACATGAAAACCAAAATAGTTCCAAACGCCACATCTGAATGAGGGTGGGGGAGGTTCAATTTGCCATGTTGCAATGACAGCTTAACTTCTGTCTCGCTAGCTTGCCCTGCGGTCAGTGAATCTGTTTTCGACTACTCTGCCTAGGCTGCACTGTCGAGCGCAGATCCACTGAGCACTCAACACAGACAGCATCATCAGAAGAAAAGTTGATAAAATGAATTAAAAATTTTGTATTGTTCGATACACATGCGTACCGAACCAAAAGCACTGTATCGAACGGTTCAATATCGATACGAGTATTGTTGCACCCCTAATATATATATATATACCTTACAGCCATACCACCCTGAGCACACCCGATCTCCTCTGATCTCGGAAGCTAACCAGGGTTGGGCTTGGTTAGTACTTGGATGGGAGACTACCTGGGAATACCAACTGCTGTAAGCCATTACGTGAAGTACCTTCAGAAGGTCTGCTAGATGATGTTAATGCAGCACTACGGACGATACCTACAGCCACGATTACTGACACTAACAAGCTGATCTACAATACGGCAGCAGTGATCAGTGAGATGCTTGGCTACAAGTTGAACAGCCATAAGGGGCAGTACCCTCCATGGAGAAGGAGGCTAGAGGGCAAGATCAAAGTAGCACAGAGGGAGGTTAGCCAACTAACGGAGTTGCAGAAAGGTGCGACAAAGAAGGTGCATAAGAAATACAGCAAGCTGTCCATACCTGAGGCCTTGGAAACTGCCAAGCAAAGACTCACAGCCTTGGCCAGCCGCTTGAGGAGGTACACCAGAGAGATAGAAGGCAGGAGAATAAACCGGCTGTTCTCCACAGAACCAGCAAAGGTATACTCTCAGTGGCAAGGGAACAATAATAATAAGAGAACAGCACCACCAAGGCTGGAGACGGAGCAATACTGGAAGAGCATATGGGAGAAGGACGCAACCCATAACGGCAATGCTCAGTGGCTAGTGGATCTGAGGGCAGACCATAGCGACCTCCCTGAACAGGGTCCAGTAACCATCACAGTGGCAGATATCCAAGAAAGGGTCTCCAGTATGAAGAGTTGGACAGCACCAGGGCCTGACATGGTTCACGCCTACTGGCTAAAGAAGCTGACTGCACTCCACGAGCGTCTGGCAGCACAAATTAACCAGCTGCTAGTTAACGAGAGACACCCGGAATGGCTAACCGAAGGTCGGACGGTCCTGATCCCCAAGGACCCCAAGAAGGGACTGGTCCCCTCCAACTACCGACCAATAACCTGCCTCAGTACCACATGGAAGCTCCTGTCAGGCATCATATTGGCTAAGATGAACAGGCACATGGGTCAATACATGAGCGGGGCACAGAAAGGGATTGGCAAGAATACCAGAGGCGCAAAACACCAGCTACTGGTAGACAGAACAGTCAGCCGAGACTGCAAAACCAGACTGACCAACCTGTGCACTGCCTGGATTGATTACAAGAAGGCCTATGACTCAATGCCCCACAGCTGGATACTGGAATGCCTAGAATTGTACAAGATAAATGGGACCCTAAGAGCCTTCATCAGGAACTCAATGGGGATGTGGCGCACAACACTAGAGGCCAACTCCAAGCCCATAGCACAAGTCACCATCAAGTGCGGGATCTACCAAGGAGATGCTCTGTCCCCAGTGCTGTTCTGCATAGGCCTTAACCCCCTCAGTGAGATCATTAACAAGACTGGCTACGGATACCGACTACGGAATGGAGCAGTTGTCAGCCACCTCCTGTACATGGATGACATCAAGCTGTATGCCAAGAGTGAACGAGACATCGATTCACTGATCCACACTACCAGGCTATACAGCAATGACATTGGAATGTCGTTCGGACTGGAGAAGTGTAGTCGGATGTTAACAAAGAGAGGGAAGGTAGTCAGAACTGAGGGGATTGAACTACCAGAAGGCAACATTGCAGACATAGAGGACAGTTACAAGTACCTGGGGATCCCGCAGGCGAATGGGAACCATGAAGAGGCCGCTAGAAAAGCTGCAACCACCAAGTACCTGCAGAGGGTCAGGCAAGTCCTGAGGAGTCAGCTTAACGGTAAGAACAAGATCCGGGCCATCAACACGTACGCCCTGCCCATGATCAGGTACCCTGCTGGGGTAATAGGCTGGCCAAAGGAGGAGATAGAAGCCACTGACATAAAGACAAGAAAGCTCCTTACCATGCATGGAGGGTTTCACCCCAAGTCCAGCACCCTGAGGCTGTACGCTAAGTGGAAGGAAGGGGGCCGGGGACTGGTGAGTGTCAGCACCACAGTCCAGGATGAGACAACGAACATCCAAGAATACATTGGGAAGATGGCCCCAACTGACCGAGTGCTCAGTAAATACCTCAGGCAGCAGAAACCCAAGAAAGAGGAGGGAGACGAAGAACCATCATGGAAGGACAGGCCTCTGCACGGTATGTACCACTGGCAGATAGAGGAGGTGGCTGATATCCAGAAATCCTACCAGTGGCTGGACAAAGCTGGACTGAAAGACAGCACAGAGGCACTAATCATGGCAGCACAAGAACAAGCTCTGAGCACAAGATCCATAGAGGCTGGGGTCTATCACACCAGGCAAGACCCCAGGTGCAGGCTGTGTAAAGATGCCCCAGAGACAATCCAGCACATAACAGCAGGGTGCAAGATGCTAGCAGGCAAGGCATACATGGAACGCCATAACCAAGTGGCCGGCATAGTGTACAGGAACATCTGTGCCGAGTATAACCTGGAAGTCCCGAGGTCAAAATGGGAGATGCCCCCAAGGGTGGTGGAGAATGACCGAGCTAAGATCCTGTGGGACTTCCAGATACAGACGGACAAAATGGTGGTGGCTAACCATAGTGGTGGTAGACAAACAGAAGAAGACGGCCGTAGTGATCGATGTAGCGGTTCCGAATGACAGCAATATCAGGAAGAAGGAACACGAGAAGCTGGAGAAATACCAAGGGCTCAGAGAAGAGCTCGAGAGGATGTGGAGGGTGAAGGTAACGGTGGTCCCCGTGGTAATCAGAGCACTAGGTGCGGTGACTCCCAAGCTAGGCGAGTGGCTCCAGCAGATCCCGGGAATAACATCGGAGCTCTCTGTCCAGAAGAGCGCAGTCCTGGGAACAGCTAAGATACTGCGCAGGACCCTCAAGCTCCCAGGCCTCTGGTAGAGGACCCGAGCTTGAAGGATAAACCGCCCGCAGGGGCGTGCTGGGTGTTTTTTGTTTTTATATATATATATATATATATATATAAAAACACCCAGCACTATATATACATATATAAAAGAGCTTAAACTTAAACTTCTAAACTTGTCAGGGTCACAGTTTGCACATTGATTTACAAAACAGTGCAATGTGGTCACCGAGCCCTGCCACAAAGTTTGCAGAACTCCGGTGTAATCTATGACTATGACATTGACCCCTGTGACTGCTTTCAGTGTTCAATTGATTACCCGAGTGTCTGTGTTTATCTGAGAAGAGATATGGCTGGGTCTATGTTCAGGTCACCTTTCTCTGCCTTGCTGCTCTGTGTGTGTCTGAAAATGTGTGTTTAAGACTGACAGGTGCAGTGGCCTTTAATCAAAGCTCTTGGAGGACCCCACGGTGGACTTGAGGTCTCTATTAATCACTGTGAAAACAGAGGAGAACATGGTAAGACAAGACCAGAATGAGTGTGACAGAGAGGCTACCATTTTGTTTCTCTTTGTTTCCTTTTAAATTGTCTGGGCTCTATATACAGTATGTGCTAGAATTTCAAACCTTCCAGCAGAAATAAAAATTCAATTCAATCTTTATTGGCAGACTTCATGTCCATAAAAACGTCCTAGCTAAAAGGCTTCCTATTATAGGTAGGATTACTTATACTTTATTCGAGTAAATAAAATATATGACTTAATGTGAGCTCAACTGTACTGATAGAACACGTAAACAGACGGGTTATGTGTACTTTTTAATCGAATGCTAATAATTACTTATTTAGCCTGTTAGTGTTGTATATGTTAGGACTTAGTATCCTTTTTTGTACAATGCAGCTCATGCTCTCATAACTAGTGGTAGCCAATAACTTTGCACTACATGTTCTCATCCAAGTTCAGTCCTGGGTTAAAAAAAATGGCAATAGCTTTTATACCATACTATAAAACAAAATGTTATCACTATAACTTCTGCTCCCCGAAGGAGAGGAACCAAAACAAGCCAGGCTGGTATTAAACTAATGGATAACTATGATGGCAGGGCAAATATGTGAAGGCAGGGGCTCACGAGTGTCACAACAGGTCAGCTGCTTTAAAAGCTTGAATTGATCCGTCTTAAGCCAGGACATGCATGTCCCATGTTGTATATGTTGTACCGCACAAATGGACTGAAAGTGAACAGGGGTCCACAAATCATCTGGTGATGTTACAGTGGATACATATTTTTATGCAGAATCCATGTATGCTACACCAGCACTTTATAAAATGCATTATCAATACCTATTATGTTATCATACCAGTTGATAATTTACTATAATGCAGGATCTGTGGGAGCCCTGAGCTTGCTTTATAGCTAGCCAGTCGCCACAAGGGTTGGCTTACAGATGTACTGATGTATGGAAAAAGTAAAACAAGACTGAGTTGGGTGCGAGAGTGAGGTGCGTCCTCAGTCCAGTGTTTGGGGACCTCTGCTCTACACCATATTAAAAGTGTCCATTGAGGGTTAATTAAAGAATGACGGGACACCATGTGATGTGACCAACTTTTACATGTTCGCTGTACCCTAACCTACAGCTAGCAAAGTTTTTCAGATTATTATTGGTTGTCCCAATGGACAAGTGGGTGAGAAAGCTCTGAAACAAGACAAAGAAAGGGCAGAGAAAAAGCAGATAGTTGTAGCTACAAGTGAAAGATATAACAGAGAGGCAGTCACATAGTAGAGGGGTGTTCATAACATGCCAAGTGTAATACGCCTGCTACTGTTGAAGGCCTTTGGCTTTTAGAAACAGCAATTGAACTCTTCTCTACTATTGCATTTATCGGCAATGTGTGAATCACTTGACTCTCTATCTGGGTGCGAGTGGTTTCATTAACTCCCTATTTTCACTGTGCAAGACGTGTCACTACACTGTAGACTGAGTGCTTATTGAGTAGTCATGCCAAGCTCTCCGTCTCTGCTGAAACTACTCGTCATGAACTATTTCAAGACCATTATGCAGAATAAGCTCAACTGTCAACGGCTACAATAAGTGATTTTTTTTTCCAAGCCAAGCTGTCATTCTCTCTATTCAATAGCAGGCAGAGATAAAGACAAGCAGTAAATGGATAGAGAGGAGTAAAAAATCACATACTCATACACAAACAGAAGGAGAATCAAGGCCTCAAATTCTTTATGTGGCTTGTGTGTAGCTGAGGCCAGCGTGCAAAGGTATGTGACTACCTTTCAAGACAAGATTTATCTAGAAATAAAGACAGAAATATCACTGTTGCAAATGGAGTCAGTACAATTTTTACCATTTTATAGATACAGAAAGATATTTCACTTTACAATAGTTCCTCCTGTGTGTTTTTTTAGCCCCTCTCTGTTGCCTTGCAGGTTCCCGGTTGGTGCAGCCTCCCAGGTGCATTCATGAGGTGGCTCTCTGAGCCTTTTACCAACACCATTTGTTTGGCTTTGGCTAAACTTTGACTTTATACATTTATACTGAAAACACTAACTAACACAACTCACAAACGAATCTATGGCTTTAAATTTTTTTTTTTTTTTTGCTAATGCATTTTATATCCTTTGGTATAAATTCTGGATAATTTGTGTTTCCATACCTTATAAGCCAGACAGTGGCACCCATGAACACCAGACTTACCTAACCAACATTACCTAAATATTTTTCACAGAAGAAGCCACCAGCAAAAAACAGCAAGTCAAAGAATAAGTTTAGTTTGTTGCTTCGAATTCTTTTCCTCTGAGTTTATTAACTAGCTTTAGCTTCGTATAACATTACTAAATGATAATGCATTCTTCTTTAAGGGGCACAAACAAAAGATTTGTTGTTTGTAAAAAGAAAAAATCTATTTAACCCTTGTATGGTGTTCGGGTCTGTGAGACCCGTGTTCAGTTTTTTTCAAAAGAAAAATTAAACAATTAATTATTTTTTCACGTGTAAATGTGTTGTGTCTTTCCACTCACTCCACTTGATTATAACTGATTTATTTATAACATTTTATATAAAAGAAAAACGAGAAGCACATTAATTCATAAATGTGATCTAACAAAGGTAAAGGGAAAAAATTAACCATGTTTGCTGTTCATATGTCTTGTAATTGGGATGAAGTAAACATCTGTTGAGTAATTTAACATAAAATTGTTTGATAGTGTTAATTTGGAAAGCCAAAACTCTAGCGGGTCCACCAGACCCATGAACACTGGCTGAGTAACAAAAATACGAACACCACACAAGGGTTAAATAATCACAGAGAATGTCCTGGTAATTTTCTACCATACTGCAATTTTTTTTAGCAGATATGAAAAACATCCATAAAGTTTTTACAGATTATTTTTCTTTCCAGTGTATATTAGATGACAAAATCAGACAAAACCAGTCCTCCTGTAAGGACTACATATCTGTGAAAAACACTGTTGATCATGAGATCAGAAACACAGGCCTACAAATTGATTTTTAAGTATACTGAAATGCACCACTGACAAAACATCTGCTGACTTTAAAGCAATTTAAGCTGTGTGTGGCATGGTTAACCACAAATATCAACAGGGGCTATTAAAACATTAATGAAAAATGAATGTGGAGTGTTGGCAAACCAGCCGGTTAAATGTATTACATTTAGTCACTCTCACTGATCATGCTAATTAGCTCACTGTTAATGCTGCTTAGCCTTCATCTGCTCAACTTGCCTGTTTCATTGGACCAGACATGGTCAGAGCTAATGTCCCCTCTCCATCATGGTCAGCTTTCCTTCCTAATGTATTAAATAAGTTATTAACACATTTTTCACACTCTATCTTCTCTACATCACACATGTTTGCCGAGATGGCTAGCGAGAAGAAACTCATCTGTTACAATGATAAATCACTGAAGCTCATTTACTTGCTAGTGCTAGCTGTGTTTCCTCCAGCTTGCCTCACATGCTTACGAAGGAGTATTAGGGCCACGTTAACAGAAAAAATTACAATGATCATTTTGAGAATTATGTTGTAGTACTATTTTTAGAAAAAAAAAGTTGTAATTGTGTTTTGAGAAAAAAAGTTGAAATATCAGATTAGTTGTTTCAAGACAAATTGCAACAGCTGCTATACCCTCTACAAAATGCCTTGTTTAGATAAGTTAATGAAACAATTTGGTGATACAACATAAATCCACTTTATTGCACAAGGGTGTAACCATGGCTAACCTTGCATCTGTCTTTTACTAGCCATTTCATTCTGTACAATCCACTCTTCCACATTTGTCTGTTTTTCCATCTCACCAGATGAAGCTTTCTGCACCTGCATCTTTTTGATGTTCTTGTACTTGTTTCTAAAGTTGATTCTGAGTACAATTTCACTAGCTCAGAGAGTATAGAAACCATGGCAGCTTGTCTTAAAACAACAACTGTAATCTCTGCGTTTTGACTTTTTTCTCTAAATACAACTTCAGCTTTTTTCTCAATATAGATTTTCAACTTTAATCTCAAACATTTTGACTTTATTCTCTTTTTTTTTTCTTTTTTTTGTGTCCCGTTTGGATCTTTAGCCATCAGAATTGTTGTCTTAAGGCCAAGAAAGATGCCAAGCGGATTTATTTTACCAAGTGGATCATCATGGCCTTGCCATATTGGTCCATTTGATTGACCTTTATTATAATTAGGAATTTATTTTATTTTCAGTTGCTACAAACGGGACAGACATGACTGGGGGATAGGACAGGGAGAAAGAATGAAAGAAAGAGAGGGAGAGAAAGAAAGAAAACCAAAGGGGAGAAGAGACGGTGAGAAAGGGGGGAAGAAAGAAAGAAAAACAAACAAAACACCTGGATCACTTGTATGGAGAGAAAAAAAAACAGAAGAGAAAGCAAACAAAAAAAAGAGCAACATAATAAAAAACAGCACCATCACAATAAACTAGCTAGCAGTAGATAACAGTAGATACTAAATATTAAACGATATTGTGCAGCACGCAAGATAGACAGCGCACAATGTGCTTTGAGGCAGCAGCCAAGAAAGGTGTAGTCCACGTCTGTGAACACCCGTGTGTACACCTGTGTGCTTTTGACTTTATTCTCAAAATGATCAATAATATATTTTTCTTTTAATGTGGCCCTAATACTCTGTCATACACACTGATCTCCTACTCTGAAAACAAAACAAAACAGCGGTTTATGCAAAGTCTGTATGCGAAAATTCAGTCATCTTTAACAGGAAATGGACGCACCCAGTAAATAAGGATGGCTCCAGTCTAAAGTGAAGCAGCACTGTCTACGATTTAAAGAGAGCGATTGGTCTACTGTGGGATGTTTGAATTCACGTCTATTCTTAGATTTGAATCTAAAATCAGGACAAATCCAAACAGGGCAGCTGCCTTGCTTGTCCTGATGGAATGTCACTGGCCTACACATATGCCTAGATATCGATCAAAGTGTTAGGTGTGCTGTGTTCAGGTGGTGTTTAAAACACAAGTACTGTGTGTTAGTCCTGAATTGTTTCACACTTCATATCCATGTTGTTTTTGGGTCTTTACTTCTGTAAGTCTGTGTGTGCATGCATGTATGGTTTGCATATATCTCAGGATCAGTCCAGCATAAAGGATTTCAGGATAAATCATAAAATACCTCAGCTACTTCAAGGTTAATATCTATGAGGTGCAGAATCCTATATATCCTCACCATAATGAGCCATCAGCTGTCACGCTCCACAGACAAGAGGAGGGTGACGATTCACAGTCTGGGCCATGATGCACAAGTGTGAGTTTGTCTGCATTTGCTTTGTATTTCAGCCGTTGTGAGAACTGAATATCCTGACAGGGCTTTGATGAAGAGCATGATAATAGTTAGGATCACACTAGTACTACATCAGTATCACTCTCTAAAGCACAAACCCAGCATAAACAAAGAGAAACGCATGCAGAGAAGGTGCACCACTCGATCATTTTGAGAAACAAATTGGATGGCATAAAAGATAAGAAAGCATCTACAATTTTTTAAAGTCTGACAGGAGGAGTGCAGCTAGGGAAAATGTTTTTAAATGTTTCTCACGGAGGGAAAAAAGTAACGTGGGTTCATGCTTTGGTTCTCCAAAAGAAGGGGAGAGGCGGAAGCTCTAATTAAGGATAAGAGACTTTTTTTCTGTCTCTCTCTTTTCTTTTGTGTGCCTCAGCAACTTTTGCAGCACTTCTTTTTTTTTTCCCTATCACCTCTTTTTTTCTCATTTACTGCAGTGGCAAGCACATTCCCCCCACTCTCTATTCTATGCCTGCAGGATGGGAGAGTGCTGTACAGCCTCCTGTCAAGGCAGAAATGCATATAACCCACATACTTGCACTTGCGAATTCTGCAATTTGGGGCCTGGATAAACATGCACATGCTTAATCATGTGTTAACACAAAAAAGCCAAAAATACATTTACACAAATATTGTGTAAGAAGAGCCCTGCTGGGAGAACAGCAGGGGTGTTGATTTAAAGATGATGTGATCCCTTCCAATCTCTGCTAATGTGTTTGTTTCTGGAGAAAGATTTAAAAAAAAAAGAAGAACTTGAATTACTGCCTTGCGGTCCAGTGCCTCTACCAACAACATTAGTTCATTAAGAGAAAGTATAAACAGATTTAGATTCCTTGATAGGGATGGGTATCGTTTACGTTTTATCCGATACCAGTACCAAACCGGTACTTTTGAAACGGTGCCGGTGCTTAAACTGTGCTCGAACCGGTGCTCAAACCGGTGCTTAAAGAATGGAGAATGCACACTTTATCAAAAAACCTCTTATGTATAACTGTTTTTTGTAAAAAGATAACAATGTTAGCCTTTTCTGCAGCTATAGGGCATATATGGTATCACTCTTGGCAGGAAGCAGTGCTTAAACAATGGAAAAAACACCAACTTTGTCCAAAAACCTCTCATGTTTAGCTGTTTCCCTCTTTTTCTTTGGTCATTTTGGCCTTTTTGGCCAGGGTGAAGGGAGTACCTGCCATCAAACAAAAAGACAGCCGCATGTAACTACGACGGTGTTTGCTAGTTCACCTTACGTGCATTAATTTAATAACGTGGTTAGCCTACTCGACATAAATTACACACGAACAACATTAAGCTACTCGCCCAGAGAAGAACGACTGCTGCTGCCATCATCATCCGTCATCATTTCTGCTACACTGGCAGGGCTAGGGGCCAGGACTCTCCTCTTTGGGTTCATGTTGCTAACTCCGGGACCGATAACAGGCACCACACCCGCAATAGATGCGCACGGTGTGAGGTCTCGCAGCAAGCTATCAAATACGGTGCATTTCTCGGCTTTTAACAAAATGCTATACGTCACCAGGTGTTTCATCAGATTCGAGGTGTTACCTCCTTTGCACAGTGTCACCTTAAAGCACTTGTTGCAGGCTGCTGAGTTTGCATCTTTTGCTGTGAAGTACAGCCAGACTTTTGACTGCTTCACCTTGGGCATTTTTAATCTGTAGCTCTGCTCTAAAAGAACGTACGTACCTGGGCCCGCCTACTACGCTTGCAAAGGTAAAATGATTGGCTAAAATCCAAAGTGTATGACATCTCAGGAAAAATAAAGCACCGAAATGTGCACTGCTTTTCAGTCTGGTTACTACCATTTATGTCAGAACCGGTACCCATCCCTATTCTTGAATGCGTTCACATGCCTCGTCAATAAAACTAATATTGATTCGCGCCATGTTAGTAGACGTCTTTAGATACTGCACGTATGTTGGTGCAAAAAAACTACAATTACTAAAACAAATTCTTAACACACATTTAAAGCACTGTTGCAAGATTGTTTCATCAATTCTTAGTCAGCCAAATCTAGAATTGGAAAACATTCTCGATTTCTGTTCCTCAGTAGATTTTCCTTTTCTCATAACATTGTCATATCCCAGTGCTAGCCTTATTATTGTGTCATTATTATTGTATGGGTTCTTTAGTAATGGCTGTAAAAATAAAAAAAAAAAGTGGGAAAAGTAACAAAGACATTGACCTTTGATCACCAACGTGCAATCAGTCTATCCTTGAATCAAAGTAGCAAAATTTCCATCCATCCATCATTACCTTTGAAAAGGGAGAAGCAGGAGGAATCAGAAGTTTATGCAGCAGAAGAGTGCAGACAGTTGGGGAGTTGGTGACCAAAATAGAGAGAAAAAGGGAAGGAAGTCAGGTAAGGATAAGAAATAGATGAGATGCAGATGTCTTAGCTAGGAGACTATTATCATTCACACCCTGATGCCTTCCCCTGATTCTACCATCGCTCCCTCTATCTTGTCCATCAGTTTCCATCTAAGCCTTCAGGGCAAAAGATGCACTTTCACACATGCATGCACACACACACACACGCACACATAGTGAGCAGTATACTAATTTTGTATAACAGGAAATCTCCTCCTGGAATTTCCTAAGTGGAATTGTGCTATCGTTTTCTATATATCGGTTTTGATTCTTAATCATAAATAGCCCTCGTGACTAGCCTGGAGTGTTTTTATTTGTTTACCAAAATATACTGTCAATCTCAAAACTCCAGTGTGTTCCACTGAAATACTTCATGTGCCTCTTTTACAATGTTGTATTATATTTATTATTTACCTTTGAGACTCAATCTCTCATTGAGCAATAGACCATATTAAAGATTTGTATTTAATCAAAACAAAATGTTCCCTGGCATGAATTTAAATTGTACAGTTGTTTTCTTTTTTGCTTCGCTGAAGTTTTTCCTCTGATGGACGAACACATTTTCTGTTAATATGAAGCCTAAACACGCTCAGGCACAGTCTTATCTCACGTGTTTGTGGCAATTACACCAATATCTCAAAATAGAAGCAGTGACAATTTATTAATTACCACACTCTAAGAAATGATACATTGATGTTGCTAGCATTATGTAAACGTTTTATGTTAAAATTAATGCCACCAATTGATTTTTAACTCTAAACACAAGGATATTGTTTTGATTTTAATTAATAACACAATATTTCAATACAACAAAATGCAGTACATTAAATCCAACGTAAAAAGTTCATTAAAAATGAACAGCACTTTAATTTGAAGAGGATTGTCCTAACAGGCTCTCCGTACTTCTCAGTTTGCACATGTGCAGTGTGGAAGTTTGAACAACCGCCATTTTCAACCGAAACTTGCATCATGCTCAGAAGCCTGGATAAAATCCATTGCCATTTGAGGATTATTTGGTAAGTACAACCATTTAAGGATGACAAATTTGGTTAATGTGTACTAAATGATAAACATCCGACATTTTCGGGAGTATGTTTTATTTTAAAACAAATGATGTCTGGTAATTTTTTTTTAGCATTCTAGCTTGTATGCCTCTCACAGGTGTTAGTAGTCAGGCATTTAACAAATATTATCGGGCCCACTTCGGTGTAATTTCCCAAAATGTTTTACGATTCATGTTAAGCTGCAACTTGCCTACTAAGAACTGCAGATTTAAAATTATTCCCAACATCTACTGCGCATGCTCCCTGGTGTCAGTAATCGGCACCAGGAGCGCCAGCGATCCTATCCGTTTGAAGAATGAAATATATGTATAGTGTATTTTAGAAACATGCATCAAATAAGTTGCTACATTGTTTGAAGGAATTCTACCCGTGTTGATATCTGGTTTAGTGTTAATATCAGTGATTAAAGTGTAAGACATGCATTTATCTTGTGTCATTAAAATGCAGCATTATGTGTAATACAGCTATATGTAATGCATTTAACTCCTTGTATCAGTTCCATTGATTATCAAAGTGACAATTTGTGTGTTCCCCCCCTTCATTTTACGTTGGTCAGCTAGTTCTGTCTGTCAGTAGATGCAACAAAAGTGGCTCAGATGTGATTGTGGTTACTGTTATCTTTTATTGTAACTCTTGTTATCGTAATAAATACCAGAAAATATTATGATAGGATTTTGAATCCATATTGCTGAGTTCTAATCTTCTATTTCTTTTTAACATTTTTAGGGGTACAATTAATAATTATATTGTTGAACAGTCTAGAATTGATTAAAGCAAAAGTGAAAGCTTTCATGTATTGTCAAAATTGAAAAGCTTCTAGTTTTGTGTTCATATATTTGTTGATCTGACTCAGAAGAGTCAGTGCCTAACCAATCATTAACCTCACTGAATGTCACTAATGTGAGTTGTCAAACATTGTTTAATTACTCATCGCTAATCACTCATCTGTTAATATTTTTGACTTTGGTTTGGGAAGAGGTGGAAAAGAACCAAAATCTTGTCTCACATTGAGTTCTTATCTCCACCAGAATATCAGCATTGATGTTCGACGGGAATGCATTCTAAAAACTATCTGTGTCTACTTAAATAAAAAGCCAGATGACCTGTTCAAGGAATTCTTGGTAAGTTAGAAAAGGGGAAAGATCAGTTTGTTTGTTTGTTTGTTTTTTAATTTGGGATAGTAAATTGAATGTGGGCTCATTTATTCATATGTATCTATATGCAATTAGCTTTTTCCCCCCTTGTTTTCATTTTAAGGATGTGGATCTTTGTGCAAGAAGAGAAACGGAGCAGCTGACTTTAGGAGTCTGTGTTGTCAGACATGAAGGAGCAGACTCTGCAGATACACCTGAGGACATTGGTGTCATCATAGAAGGATACACTGTGCTGAAAGCTCTTAGTGATGTGGCAAAGGGGTGTGCCCTCCTGCTTGGACTAATCTACAGTCTAAATCTGAGCTACCCAAAGCACCTGAAATACACATTTGAATTTCTTCAGAAGGTGCTGATGGAGTTGGATGGGAACAACCTATCCATGAAGGTGCAAGTTCTGAAAAACAAACTGCTTGAGTGAAACAGCCTGCACTGAACTATAGAGGACACTGAACTGGTTACAAGATTCTCAAACCCATCTCCTTGCACTTTATAAACTGTTCAGTTTGAATTCCGCAAGAACTTCTGCAAGGCCTCATACTTTTTGTTCATGTTGAACTTTTACCACCCTCCAGCTACATTGAACAAGACTGCTCCTAAGTTTGGACTTCATTTTAAGTTTTGAAAAAAAAAAAAAGGTTTTTTAAATATGGACAAAAATGCCACTAAAGTCATTTCTACTTGTTGTTTATAGGACTGTATTGTGAGTTTTCCATTGTACCCGAAGCAAGTTTAAATTAAGTCATGTTAATGTTAAAAATGTTGGAATCACAACACTTTCCAGTTTTAATAACTTGATTTTAACATTCTGTATTATGTCTTCCTGAACTTAATATGCACTTGCATATATGTGAAGATATTTTTGTTTAGGAAAAAGGCATTGATCTAGAATTTTGAACAGCTCAAAGTTTGCTTCAGCACATTTTACACAAAGTGTTATTAAAGTTGGGTTAACTGAATAAAATTGTTTGATTTATTCAATTTACTTTAAATAGAGTAAGTAATTTAATCCTATAGTTTCAGTAGAGCTCGTTTAGGGTTAGTCAATTTATCAGATGTACTTAAAATTTGTTGTTCAAATTAAATGTGTCATACATTTTAGATTTCACTAACCCACACTAATTGTGTGGAACCGGTTGACATAACTGGGTGGAGTAAATGCAACATCTTATTTTATAGAGTAAGTAGGGCTTGTTTTGGTTGAGTAGATTTTATTTAGTGTTGTCAATTTAACTCAACATGTTAGTTAGATCAACATTATGATATTTAGTTAATACAACACCATTCTTGTGATTTGCATTTAATTAGCCAAAGCTTGACAGATGTACTTAAAATTTGTTGTTCAAATTAAGTGTATCATACATTTTATATTTCACTAACCCAGTTATGTGGAACCGGTTGACATAACTGGGTGGAGTAAATGCAACATTTTATTTCTTAGAGTGCACCTCACCTGTACTTACTGTATCAGTAGCAGCTCATTACACTGACACTACGTAAAGACTATGAGATGACCAAGCAAATCTTTTGCAGTTGTCAGCTTCTCCATTAAACTTTTATACTTCACTACTGTAAGATTACTGGGCTTCAGCTGGACAGCTGATGAGTGATGAAGCAGTATAGTGTAAATTTCACACAGTGAAAAAATAATGGAACTGTTGGAATTACCTTTTAGTTCTGATCATGCATGGCAGATAGTAGGACACAATGATCAAATGGGTTAGTCCCTGAAACCTCAGTGTGGAAGGTAAAAATCTCTGCTTCTCTAAGGCAACAGTCACACGGGCATAGAGGCTAGTCATTGGCCCCCTGGCAACCTCTTTTGGCAAGTTTCTGGAGACTGCCGCCAGATGTGAAAAAGTTTCCTTGTCATTGCTTTGCTCATTATTGCAGTTGTTACTTCAAAAAATGCAATGTATTATGCATTTCTCATTGCTTTGTTTAAAAGTAATACAATATGTTACTTAATTACTCAACTGAAATGCATTGTCACATCGTTACCATTTAACAATATAAACTGTAGGCTACAATTCCACGGCGGCTACTAGCCTGACTGCTCATCACTGCCTGGCTGTCAGGTTCTGCCTGCTGGGCTGGGGTCAGCATACACTCATCTTTATCATCAGTCTGACTCCTTTGCTAGCTTTGTGTTAGCATCCTGTCTGCAAAACCCCAAAGTTATGTTAGCAGCATAAGCAGTTGTTTCTGTTCTGGATACAGTTTGCACTTTACCACCATTTTCTTCCACACAAAAACTGAAATCAGCTGATTTGCTGCATAAGCGCATTGGTAGAAAGAAACAATGTTTGATTGATTTTTTTTCTTTCTACCAAATCTGCTTGCAGATGACTGAAGAACCTTTAAAACACAACTGTAACATATATTGCATTACTGTGGTACTGATAATTTCTAAGTAATTATAATAACGTGTTGCTTTCTAACAGATTACACCTTACGCGGCCTATGGTTGCATGGAAGATGCCAACTTGTTAGCGAATCCTCCCCCACTACTAACTGAGCTGAAACTTGGAAACATTTGACAAAACTGGAAGTGAAGAGCTTTTACCTTCAAAGTAAAAGCCGTGCCTTATCACTCCATCTAACATATTTCAAAATATGAAGGTGAACAGTTTCCATTTACTGTTTCTGGCCTTAAATAAAAAATTTATAAGTAAATGAAATCTAAATGTAGCATGCATCGCCAGCTTCTCTGCCACATTACCCATAATATCAGCATTATATCAGCAAATATTGTTTGAGTGTAATAGTGCCACTATTACACTCAAACAATATTTGTCTCACTGCATGGGGCAATAAACACGCACATCTTTTGCCTTTGGTTCAAATTTTAATCTTTAGTTAAAATCATACACACAAACACACCTACAAGATGTAATAACTATAACTGGTAATGACTGTTAATTGAATAATCGGATCAGTGTAATTAAAGAGGAGTGATAACAAGGTTACATATTAATTTCATTGCTGGCACTTTTACAGCCAGACTGCTGATTTCAGCCAGCTGTGAACATGAAGCTCTTGATGCTGGCTAAATGCATTTGCGTGTGTTCCTGTTTGTGTGTGATTTGTTTCTGAAGGAGGAGAGGAGAGGAGAGGAAAGGAGAGGCGAGGAGACGAGAGATCAAACAACAGAAGGCTAAAAAGGGTGTAAGTGAAAAGGTTAGAGGGAGAGTCTGCGGAGAAATCAATACACCAAATGTTGACATAACCTTCTACTCATCCTACATTAACCACACCCTTGTGGCCTGTATTTGGGGCAACACACACATGCTCAAATGGTCGAGTGCACTCTGTAATGTATCATCCTGGAGTTCACAAGGGACTGCTAGAGGTTAAGAGGAAACATATGTTGCAGCTTGGTGACTGCTGTGTGTGTGTGTGTGTGTGTGTGTGTGTGTTTGCATGTGCATCCTCCTTTGCAAAATGCAAATATATATTGCAGTAATTAAAGCTTTTCTGTTTATTTCAGCCCCCACCCCTCCATTTACACATGGCCTTGCCTTAACCTTCATATGTACACGGATCCTGAAAACTCCACAGCCATTGTTCAAACAGTACTCATTATGCCTCATACTTAGAGGCAGTATGTGAACCTCAGAGTGCATGACTAATGCATATTGTGTATGTCTCCATTATATTGGAGGTGCATAATTTAAGAGAGGAGTGCAAGCTTAAATCACAAGTGACGAAACAAGAAAATCTTTCCTTTAGGCATGTCCCCGGACATCATACTGTTGCAAAATATATACACACATAACATATGTTCCTCTAAACCAGTGGTTCCCAAACGTTTTTTGCTAGGCCCCCTTTGTTTTACAAGAAACATGTTCGCGCCCCCGCGCACGTGCACACGCACAAACACATCCTCCAACCACACACACCCATATTTTGTTTTCAAACTCCATTGCAGTTTATTTCACACCTTAAACATTAAGTAAACAATTTAGCAAACACAAGTAATCTGGAATAAATTACAGGTAGTAATAAAATAAACTACTAACTCTTTTATGCTACGTCCACACCTACATGGGTATTTTTGAAAACGCAGCTGTTTCGTCCACACGTAAACTGCGTTTAAAATCGCGGAAAACAGAGATTTTTAAAACTCCTTTTTTGCGTTTACGTGTGGATGAGGAATACAGAGTTCGTCACGCAACGTCAAAAGTATGTGCCTTTTTTCACGTCACACTGTGCAAATGTTATTGTTTACATGAAAAGAATTGCAGAATGGCAGATAGAGACAGACAGTTACTGTCCCTCCATTTAGAAAGGCAGAGGCGTCATGGTGTGATTATTTTACGTGTAGTTGTTTTTTCCTGTGTAATAATATTCAACATTGCTATCAATACATTTTTCAAAAAATGCCTCTCTGTGCAAAATGGATTCAAAAACATAAACAACTGTGGGATCCTGTTTGTCCGGGATTTGAACCGGGGGAACAAATCGTGGCAGGATCAGCCTGATATTATTTGTATCCCGCTGTAACTTTACTGTATAAAGAGCTAACATCTCCAAAATGTCATGTAATGGAGTCATTACAACAAGTGTTTGTGAACTAAGATGTGCTTCACCATATTTTCTGGTCTTTGGCTTAGAATGAGGTTGGTTTGGAAACATATACAGCTATGCCTCATCTCCTGCTTTGCGTTTGTGTGGGTGGGTTTTTTTCCTTTTCATACTGCCCCCCCGCAATGGCTCCATGCCCCCCCCCCCCCCCCAAGGGGTGGGCCCCACACTTTGGGAAGCTCTGCTCCAAACAAACGCAGAGCGTTAGTTGCTGAGACATTTAACTTTGAATGCATACAACTAGAATCAAGTGTTCTAGATAAGGTATCAGTTAGCTTATGTCTCTTTAAACCGCTGACATCTGGGTTTTGTAGTTGTCTTTCATTTAAAAAAAAGAGGTTGTTCATACTGACAAGTGTGGCAAGGAATGTAAAAGATCTCTTTATCATCTGAAATTCCACTGTGAGTTTTATATCTCCTATTTGTGAAAGAGTGTCCGCTGCAGCCAATTAAAGCAGGATTTCATGCCAAAAGCAGTCTGAAAGAACTGCCACAACTTTATCAGTGGACCTGTTTGTAGCTTTTGCAGCAGTCAGAAAGTACATCTTTTGCTGATATTTTAACAACTTCCTGTCTTGGGGCATCATATAATACCATAGTTGTTGGGATTCAGCTGATTGGGCTTTGAGTTTCTCTGACCCTTCTGCTGTTTGTCCCAGGTGGAGTTGCCGGGCTGACTCCTTTCACTGGGTTCACCCTCGGGAGTAATTACCCCGTAGTTCCATCCTTGCTCCACGTGTGATAATGAAGTGTTGGGTATATCAAGGCTGGAGGTTGCAGTAGTCCTTTGCCAGACTGTCATCACAATTATTGTGAACATTAGCCCACCTTTGTTACCTGTTGTTTGCAATCGCCTGTCTGTAGCAATCCGGTCTCTCCTCGCCTCTCCAGGCGAGGAGAGACCGGATTGCTACAGACAGGCAACTAGGAGTAGTTACCTGCTCCGAGCTCTCTCAGAAACCTTGTCACCTTGGAAACACACTCACCTGCTGTTTGTGGAAACCTAAGCTTGTCCTCTTCATCACCCATTCTGTTTAACCAGCCAGCCTATTCAATCTCTGCCATCTTTTGGTTTGCCACCAGCCACCCACAGACCCCTTACTTGATTACACTCTCCTACAAAACAGGTAAAACTGACACTGTTTATCTTGAGGACTTCTGTCTTATCTCCTTCCTGGCAGAGCTACCGTGGGTGACACTGTTGTGCTGCACAACCTCCAATCCTCTAGATTTTTCTCAGGTTTTTCCACTTTTTGTCAATAAAATTCTTACACTTGCTAATGTTACGTTTTTAGTCTAGGCAAGTAATTAAACGCAACAAGAAGTTTGCCCATTCGCACCCCACCCAAGCAAGAACACCAACAACGATACCTTTTAAAGTGCTAAGCAGCCATTTATTTACTTTGGCAGTGAGCAATGCCAAAAATAACAAACAAAACTCCCTAGTGGTCCCTACGCTTCCCTACACAAAAATGAAAAAAAACCAAACAAAAGACAATTCACTTACCTAGCTTTCTAATGAAAAAACAGAGAAAACTTATTCAACAAAAATGGCTTCTCACGCCTACTACGCTGCTGCAGTGAAGGATATATACAAAGTGAACAAAGCGTACGATCGCTACTTGACAAATCTATTTACAACTATTTACAAAATGGACATAATAACGCCAGACATACACACGAAAACTCTACACTGCAATAAATCAACACACAGGTTCTTGGTTAAGTGGTGGAGGTTCGGGGAGAGGGGCCAGGTGGCTGTCATCCGGTAGTTAAGTACTGGAGGTGATCCATCAATTATCCAATCCGAGGATAGGCAGAGATTCCACCCAGATACCTAGCAGCCACGCCCAGGTGTCCACCTCCTAGGAGAGAAAAGGGGAAAGATACCCACAGCTATCCTCTGGTGGGAGGAGTAACACAAAACAAACACATCACTGGATCATAACACTAAGTGTTGTATAAGTCCGATCTTTGGGCCCACTGTTTGTCCAATTACAGGATATTTCATCCAAGTTTTTTTTTTACAAAAACATATCTGCGTCATCTTCACCCTCCTAGCACTGACTTATTTAAGGAAAAGCAGAGCCCTGGATTTTGTATCGGTTCTCGGGATTTGGGGCAAAATACTGTGTCTATTTACAGTTAGACCTGCTGTAGCAATTTAGAGACAAGAACCTCCACTATCTGCCAGGATTAATAAATATATAGTTTGCTGGTGACATTGCTGCAGGAAAAAACATGACAAGTCCCAGTGACATTACTGACACACTTTAACAAAACAAGAGAACTTTGCATCCAGTGGATGGAAACAGCAGACTATAAATATCAACCTACATTTTTATATTGAACAAATTGTCATCATGTGTATTCATGCAGTGTGCCATAACTATAGCAGATTCTTCATCTAGAAAAACACAGTTTTAAAGACATCTAGGCTTTTTTCCTCTGGAGATAAAGTCAAATTCACCTTTGTTTCTTTGGATAAATTAATGAACTAGCTTAATGTAATAAAAACTACAGATAGCATAATAACTTCTAATAACTTCATAATAAAGTCACACTTGTAAGCATTTCTAAGGTAATGGCAAGTGCTTAATTCATCATATATACAATATAAATTAATCAATACATAACATACTCTTATGACCATGATTATGATTATAATTGATCATTATGATTATTACTAGCAGTGATAGCTGTGAAATTTTGTAACAGTGACCAATGGATGAACATATTTATTTATATGCATTTATACATGGCATGCTAAGGAGGAGTAATGGTATATATGATTAATTAAGCACTATCTAGTACCTTACTAATGCTTAATAGTATAACATTTTAATATAAAATGCTACCAAACTACATTGCAGGCTATTCCTGTATTTTATTGATATCAGGTTTTTTTTTCCCTGACTGGTTTAAAACAACTGTCTCATTACTGTATACCACTGTATAATATTGGGGTTTTCCGGATAGCAACAGAAAGAAGATAAGCTGCAAGTTCAGTATAGCTTGCTACAAGCACATTATACGATGCCAGCAATGCTGTGGTTGGTGCATTTTCCTAATACACCTGTGAAGATATATTAAAGTCATTTAAATGCTCTTAAATTATGCTGTCAAATGCAACTTATGTAACATAAAAGTAACTTATTTGCAATGTTCTTTTCTAATTATTTAATTAATTCATGCCATTATATGACAGTGTATTAGTTTTGTTATACATTGTGCAGTGAGAAGGATTAATTCATCCATTCATTAATTTATTAATTCATGCATTCATTCCCCAAAATCTCATTAGGAGTTTGTGTTTCATGGTGTTAAAATTGCAGGTGGTACTGCTCATGTAATCTTCAGAGATAATAAAGTTAAACAGGATTCCAGGAAAGATGTGAAAGATTCCCCCTCACTGTACTCAGAGATAAACAGCAAGAGAGTGATTTGTAGCATTACTGTTGCATGGTAGTTTCTGGAAGGCTGCTGCTTTTCAATAAATAACAGCTGCAAGAGCCTTTTATAATGAGGGGCTCTCTCACACATAATTACTTTCTTTACTGTTGCACATACAAGAAGGCACACACATATGCACACACATCTTCCAACTTCAGGCCAATTAGAGATTCAACATTTAGCCCCTCTTTCTCCATCCCCAACTCTCTTACTTCCTCTTCCCTCCTCTCTTGCATTTTTCTTCTAATTGGTCGTCTTGGGTTCTGCGTCTGTCTGTGAAAATCTGCCATTTATTCTGGTTTCTAATGTTGAACTTTTAGCTTTTATTGCTTATTTACATGGCGCCTTGTCATACCCCGCGGGCTCTAACACAAAACGCTGTCTAACGCTTATGACTCACCCAGTATGTGATGTATTATTCGGCTTCCAAACCAGCAATCAAGCTGGTAGAACTCACTTCACTGAGATCAGCTTCCCATCAACTGTGCTGTTCATGAATGTGCTAAAAGTGTGCATGCTTGTATTTGACTCACAAAAAACAGCTTAGGAGAATAAAAACTGAACACTTTCAGTATGCTTAGTAAGAATCCCATTTGTAAATCTTAAATCAACTTGAATGGTGCCAGTGCAAATGAGGGTCTAAAAAAGGCTCTCAAAGAAAAAAACAAACTCTTGAAGACAACCTCACAGCAGTCATAGAGGAGACTGAAGTTGGGGTAATTAATAGTGGGTTGACATGAAAGCTAACAACCAGATTGGGAATGTGCTGCCTGTGTGTGGAAGCAGGTGAGGCAGAACGCATGTGAGTGATGTGTGTCCCAGTTCCAAAAAAGACAACAGAATATTCTCTTACACAAAGTCTAGATCTTACTTAAAGATTTATAAATTCTTCTTTCACACAAATTTGAACATAAATTTAAAGATATACTTCAAAATGATTGCAAATGTGTTCTTAAGGCCCCAATCATGTGGCATGATATGAGGGGGAGGTTGTGCCTAAGGAGGTAGAGCATGTCATCCACTAGGAAGGCTCGAAGTTTGCTGCTCCAGTCCTTACACTGAAGGCTGGGGAAGATACTAAACCACAAAATTGCCATGAGGCATAGATATGAAAACAACTCTCAGTTCAGTCAGCAAACCTTTTGCTGCACAACAATATGCAGGAATTACTTTTGTTGGTTTTTGTTATAATAAAAGGTTTCCTCCTGTGGCCTTGATTCAACATTACAGAAATGCATACAGCCAATACACATGAGACCAGCCAAAAAAGCCATTTCATATATAAAACCTTAACATTTGTTCATTGTATCTGTTTTCTTCTAAAGGCTCGAGAGTTTCTGAGTTGGAGCTTTTATGGCAGGCATTGAGTCACTGATTTGTTTATACATGTTGAAGGTCATTTCATTCATACTTGTGCATAAATAGGGCCCTTGAAAGTCTTTCTTAGGTCTCTGATATTTAAGGCCCTAATGGACTGTTTCACTCGGACACTTGTGCTGTGCGGCAGACTGCTGTGTTTGACCTTTCACAATTAATATAAAAACATGGAGAGAGGTAAAAATATTCACCTGGAAATGAAGAAACAAACTAGAGAACACTTTAATAATGTCAATGAAATTTAAAACATTGCCTTAAAAATATGTTTTTAAAGCCAGCTACAAGCAGAACTCTGGTTTTTAGGAATTTGATAATGCACTGGCTATGGTTTTCTCAGTCTCAATGTATCTGTGTAAGTTTTCTCCAGGTCCTCCAGTTTCCCCCGACAGTTCACAGATGCATAATATTTGATCGTAGTTGTGAAGGTGAGCACCAAGAGTTGTGTCCCTGCGCTCTGTGTTAGCTTTGTGATGGACTGGCAAGCTGTTCCCCACCTCTCGCATCATACTACAAGCTTGGTTAGCCACCCCAGACCCCAGCAACACTTATCACCAGTGTGGTGCTGTGCTTTAGAAAGAAGAAGAAAGTGTACTTTATTGGTCCCCGTGGGGAAAATCCCTCTCTGCATTTAACCCATTCACTCAGTGAAGCAGTGGGCAGCCACTGGGCGCCCGGGGAGCAGTGTGTAGGGACGGTACCTTGCTCAGGGGTACCTCAGGGTAGCTGTTCAGTGGAATTGAACCCCCGACCTTCCGATCATGGGGCCACCACTCTACCTACTGAGCTATCCCTGCCTATCTGCCTCAAAGTTCAACCTGTTTTGTATTTAGAGATGATCTTCTGTATGTCTTGGTTGTAAAGAGTAGTTATTTAACCTTTGGCATAAGCAAAATCATTTTCACTCAGAAAACAGCAGCTCTCTTTTTCAGTCTGTTCTCTCTGAACCTTAGACATGCTTGTCCAAAGCAATCTCAGCAGATCAGCAGTTTCTGAAATACTCAGATCGGACCACCTGGCAACAACAATCAAGTTACATTCAAAATCACCTAAATTACCTTTTTCCCAATTTTAGCATTAGAATCAGACTAATTTATTACAAGTGACTGGCCAGCACATCATGGAATGGGTGGGAGGTATTGTGCAGCATTGTCCTTAACTTAAGACAGTATCCATCTATCCAACACCACCTTCAGAGAGCCCAGTTCCATCCTCACAACGTTACTAGCCTAGCAAATCAGTTTATTGCTGTGCAATTGGCTCACTAGCTATTTAGATTAGCAAGCAGCTGAACTTATGTGTAACTTATAAAGTTCACATTTAACATGTTGACAATTTCTGTTTGTAAAAGCTGTGCATTGTGACAGTGTAGAAGGAGTTGTAGAGCCATAAGAAAGAAATGCATTAAATGAATTAAATGCATTTCTCCGTAAAATGCCACCATTCATCTATCCAGCCATTTTCTGACATTTATCCAGGTTTAGGTTGCATTGACAGCAGTTTGAGCTGAAAAGCCCAGACTTTTCTCACCCTGGCCACCTCTTTCAGGTTATCCAAGAGGACGCCAAGATCTTTCCAAGCCAGCTGAGAGATGTAATCAGCCCAGCAAGCCCTGGGTTCGAACCAGCTCAACTGGTTCCATTCGATAAGTAGGAGCGTTCTGCATGGCCCATCACCCAGGATCAATTTACCATCGGAAACCCTACGGCAGCATAGCTCCTGGGATCACTGGAATGCACAAACCCTCCAACGTGATAAGGTGGCAGTTCTTGGAAATGCCTATAGACTTAAATTGTTTTTTCATGGCAATCTGCTGACCTACATTGACATGTATCTGCATTTAAACACAGTCTTGAATAATCTCAATATTCCAAATTAAATGTTAGCCGATGACAGTGCACTCCACAGCTTGTTTTAACACAGTTGTTCTTATTGTACTGTTGCACTTTGGAGAACTTTTAATTCACCTTCACGCAAACTGAGTCAGCCCCCCCCCAAAAAACAAACAAACAAAACACACACACACAGCCACTTCTTTCCACTATCGATTGTCTTTCGTCAGCTCTGCATTGCATTTAAGCCACACTTTAGGCAACTAAATGGTTCAGAAAGCTCACTTCTGTGGGCTGTGGTTTTAAGTTGAAAAAAAAAATCTGACTCTGCAATCTGCTATGGCCTCGGGAGTGGGATGAGAAATATCCCAATTAATCAGTAAGGGGGGATGGGGAGAAAAATACAGCCTTGAGTCAGGTCCACTCCGTGTCCCCTTTAATCAAATCCACCCCAACCTCACTTTAATCAGGGCACTTTTTTCCAAAGCTAAATACTAAAAAAAAGCCTGGAGGGCACGAGGGGCAGAGACAGTGGAAAAAACCCCTGGAGATGGTCTGTCATCAGATGAGCTTGTTACTGGAGTGGAAAATTAACCTCTTCAAAGACACCTGACACAGTAACACGTGAAACAGTAACAGGCATGTCCATTGAGTACACATAGTACATAATGTTATATGAATGCATTCAACATATTCCCAGTTAAGAATCAACAATCTGTACAAGTGTGGTTTTTGTTGTTTTTGAAAACCCGAATCAAAAAATGACATATTAAGTGTTCAGATACTCAAGTCTTTGGTTTTCTGTAAGGCTCAATCTTATTGATGAAAGCTCGAGCTCTGGCTATCGGCTCTTCGTAGCGAGTGCTCTCTCTGTCCCTATCTCTCTATCCTACACACCCACATGGACACACACTTGCCACCAGTGTCCTCATTAGGGCTTCCTGCCATTTCAGCACTTTGCATCCTGTCTGGTTTCAGCACAGCCAATTTAAATGATCTGAGTGTAGATGTGAATCATTTATGTAAACCATTGCAGGATTTTCCACGTAATGAAAAAGTTTATCAAACTTTTCTTGATTCTGTTTCCTGCTTCTGTGTCTTCAAATAAATGTGATACTAAACTTCTGCTGTGAGAAGACTTCAAAGCTATAACTGATACTTTAAGCATAATGAATAGTCCCATCAGGCTTTGTCATCTCTTGTGATGTCGATGATGATGCCTAGCATTGGGGGTGATATGATCCAACCACATGGGTCCTAGTAATAGGAAAAAAACAAAAACAAGGCCTTAGGCACATAAGCTTAAAGACTGGTGAGTGACCCCATGGCAACCTCCTGTCACTTAGCAAAATCATGTATTCACCAACCAGTTGGCCAAGTGGTTGTTGGAGCTTGTTGGCAACTAACATGGGAAGCTGATTGTGAAAAACGTGCTGGACAAAAATCTCCATGTAATTAACTAAAGCAAGATTCTTTGGTGGCCTGTACCACCTACTCACCAAGTAGTAGTGAAACTTCAAAAAGTAAAGTAAAAAGTAGAGTTCAAAACACAAATGGAGGACATTCAGCTTTGTGAAGTTGTAGCTTAGTTCTGAAATCAACACCTTAGAAAATGTGCAACCTTTACTTTGAAGGCCAGTAGTCTCTTTTTCTGGTTTGCAGTTGAATTAAATTGAATTCAACTCAATTCAGTTTATTTATACTGTATATCCCCAAATCAGAGCAACAGTCACCTCAAGGCATACTGTAAGGTACAGACCCTACAATAATACCGCAAAACCACAACAATCAGACAATCCCCTATTCGCAAACACTTTGACAACAGTGGGAAGGAAAAACTCCCTTTTAACAGGAAGAAACCTCCAGCAGAACCACACTCAGGGTAAGGCAGCCGCCTGCCACAACCAATTGGAGGTAAGAGGAGGAAGACAGGACAAAAGACATGAGGGCAAGTATACATCTTCTATGCAAAATGACCACAGCAACCTGCTAGCAAGTAATCACTTGGTGGTTGTCAGTGAAGCACCATATACCACTTTGCATCTAGAGACTTCCAACACCCTCCAGCAGGAACTTGCCAGCTGGTCAGGGAATACACTTGTTTTGTGTCACTGACCAGTTCCCAGGCTTGCGTCACTTGGGCTTTAGTGATCAGCTTCACAGAAAGCCGGCAATCTTCACTACCACTTGCTAACCAGTTTGGGAATACAAATTTTATAATACACACTAAAAACTGTTGGTTCTATCACTTTTAATTTGAAATGTACATGAAAAACCTCAATTTGCTAAGAGTTATACTTCACTGTCTAAAAGATGTCTGGACGAGAGGTTCCCTGTACTTTTTAGACTTTTTAGACTTCTGAATTTCTCTGCTTTAAAGAAACTATTGCTATTGCTCTGTCATCCCCCCCCCCCCCCCTTCTCTCTACTGCAATATGAAACTCTGCCCAATTTTAAGATGTTTTTATTAATGTTTATACAAACATCTGGTAATTTATGCTCATATATGTTAGTCTACAAGTACAATTTCCCTCAGGATGAATAAAGTATTATCAATCAATCAACACATTGCAAACAAACCAACAACTAGGTGACATTAAAACCTGCCACACCTGACCACACTTTTAATTTTTTTTTATTCATAAATTTGTCTTAATAAAATTTAAGCATGTATTATATTTTAATCTCAACATATATGCTGTAAAAGTGTGAACATCGGTCACAACTGTACAGTATGTGGACTAACACACTGGTGAAGCTAGTCAAGTATCCCTATGAGGAACAGCAGCATTTACTGTAAGATTTCTGAATTGTCTTCATTTTCAGCCACAGAGGGTGGATCTCAATGATGACTCACACGCTGCATACACAAAAAAATAATCCCGATAATATATGCAGACAACCAGATAATTTCATCTATACCCTACTTGTCATAAAAAATGTGTGTCCTGTGCGTCTGTGTAAAAATCAGCCTGTCATTATGGATTCTCTGTGTTGACATGTGTGATACAGTAAATTTGCAGAGTGCAGCTTTAATTTCGTCTTCCTGCTGTGAACATGTCACACAGGTTTTTCTGACGCTGTTTGGGTCTCTGTCGGAGACTGTGTGAGAGTATGTGTATGAACGGGGCTTGTTTAATCTGATGAAGCAAATTATGTTTGACATTAATGAAATGTTTAATGAAGCCACGGCCAGAGGGCCGCTGCAGGGAGCCACTTGCACATAAGCACACACCTATGTGTCAAGGTCTGCGGAGGCAGACCGTGCGGAAAGGTGTGTGGTGGACCCAGGTGCGAACACAAACGAGGATGCAGGAGTGGATTCCAACAAAAACGAGCCTTTTATTATGGCTGAAAAACTCATAGAAAAGAACAACAAAGTAACTGAGGGAAAACCTGAACATAGACTGGGAAACTATGACTCTAATGAGATTTAGACAGCAAAATGCAAACTATGGCTGGGATACTACGACAAGGGGTAGGGGAGATAACACAGACGACGCGACACAGACTACATGAAACACAGAGACTAAATACACATGAGGGATGATCAGGGGAAGTGGATGCACACGGGGAACACAGGTGACACTGATAATCATAACAAGACACGGCAGGAGTGAACGTAACACTGATGGGAGATGGGCAAAGTAAAGCAGGACGTACACAGAGGTTCAAACAGGAGGAGAGAGAGCACGGGGAGAACGCAGACATAACGGGCTGGGGAAAACATAGAATAAAGCACAAAGGGAGACGAGGGCTCATAAATACATAGAGGGCACACAGGGGGGAGAGAGCCATGAAGGGAAAACACTTAGGGAACAACACAACAGGGCAACTCAGAAAACATGGCCTAAATAAGGAACAAAATACAAAAATACATGAAAACTAAGAATACTGGGCCCACATGGCCCAGGACCATGACACCACCCCCCCCTAAAGGGCTGGCTCCCGACAGCCCAAACCCGAGAAACAAAAACAAAAACAGAAAACAACCCACCCAGGGCGGGAGGCGGGGGACCAGGACGGAGGGACCAGAACGGGAAACAAAATAAACAACAGAAAACACGGGAGCACATGACCATAGTCAAAACAAAGTTCAGGGGGCCGACCCAGAGCCCACAGGCACCAGAGTTCACGGGTCACACGGTCGGGGGGCCGACCAGGCGGGTGGCAGAGCTGGTCCGGAGGCCGGCCGCGCGGAAGGCAGCGGCGGCGGCGAAGGAGACGACGGAGCAGTTCAGGAGGCCGGCCGCGCGGAAGGCAGCGGCGGCGGCGAAGGAGACGACGGAGTAGTTCAGGGGGCCGGCCGCGCGGAAGGCAGCGGCGGCGGCTCTCCAGTGTCAGGCGTACTGGCCGAGGCCCGGTGGGCACAGGACCAGTCGAGGCGGGACCAGGCGAAGCACAGGCTGAGGCTGCAGCGGACGAAGACTCTGAGGCTGCAGCGGACGAAGACTCTGAGGCTGCAGCGGACGAAGGCTCTGAGGCTGCAGCGGACGAAGGCTCTGAGGCTGCAGCAGACGAAGCACAGGCTGGACCAGGCGTAGCAGAAGGTGGCTGGATGGGCTCCTCGGGCCCTCCAGCAGACGAGGCGTGAGGCCGGACGGACTCCTCGGGCCCTCCAGCTGAGACAGGAGGCTGAACGGGCCCCTCGGACCCTCCAGCGGAGACAGGAGGCTGAACGGGCCCCTCGGACCCTCCAGCTGACGAGGCTTGAGGCTGAACGGGCCCCTCGGACCCTCCAGCGGAGACAGGTGGCTGAACGGGCTCCTCGGGCCCTCCAGCTGACGAGGCTTGAGGCTGAACGGGCCCCTCGGACCCTCCAGCGGAGACAGGTGGCTGGATGGGCTCCTCGGGCCCTCCAGCAGACGAGGCGTGAGGCTGAACGGGCCCCTCGGACCCTCCAGCGGAGACAGGTGGCTGAACAGGCTCCTCGGGCCCTCCAGCTGACGAGGCTTGAGGCTGAACGGGCCCCTCGGACCCTCCAGCGGAGACAGGTGGCTGGATGGGCTCCCCGGGCCCTCCAGCGGAGACAGGTGGCTGAACGGGCCCCTCGGACCCTCCAGCTGACGAGGTAGATGGCGGCGTGGGAGCCGCGGAGTCCTGGATGAGCTCATCCGAGCTCCCAGCAGGAGCTGATGCAGAGCCAGAGAGATTTGAGACCCCTGGCTGAATGTGAAGCTGACCAGCGGACCGTACTGCTATCGGGGACTGGGCTACAGGAGCTACTGGGGCCTGCGCTACAGGCGGCACTGGAGCTACTGGGGCCTGCGCTACAGGCGGCACTGGAGCTACTGGGGCCTGCGCTACAGGCGGCACTGGAGCTACTGGGGCCTGCGCTACAGGCGGCGAGGGAGCTAACTGAACTGAGGGTGGAGGCGAGGGAGCTAACTGAACTGAGGGTGGCGGCGAGGGAGCTAACTGAACTGAGGGTGGCGGCGAGGGAGCTAACTGAACTGAGGGTGGCTGCGAGGGAGCTAACTGAACTGAGGGTGGCTGCGAGGGAGCTAACTGAACTGAGGGTGGCTGCGAGGGAGCTAACTGAACTGTGAGGGGCTCAGAGCGCCGGCGGCGAGAGTGCCGCTTCTTTCTATCCGTGGAAGCGGGCGGGGTGAGCGGTGGAAGTCCCTGGCAACTCCGGGGACCCCCGAGAGCGAGGCGCGTTCCCCGAAAGACTTGCTCACAGTCGGGGGTCAGCCACGGCTTCCACCGGAGCTTCTCCTCCAGCTCCGCGAGAACCACCTGCTCCCGTTCAGCGATGTCCTGGGCAGTGATTTGTGGGGACATCCCCTCAGAGCCGAAAATCACTGCTGACACGGACTCGGAGGCGGCTTCGGCCAGCGGTTCCGGCCCAGGCGACTGCTCTGACGACACCCCGGACTCTGGCTGCGCTGACGTGCGGCGGCGACGAAGGCGCCGCTTCCTCCCAGCAGCGGCTGTTGACACAACATTGATAGCTGTGACGGCTGGCTCCTCATCCTCCGACCACATCCGTGCCAGAAAGGAGGCTGGAGAAGCGAAGTCCGAACGAAACGGCGAGGGTGAGCGGCTCGTGTACGAAGGCATGGATGGTAGCGACCCCAGGTTGCGTCCGAGTCTCAGTGAGCCAACTTTAATCACCCCGGAGCCGCAAGATGGTGGAGGCGGTGATGGGGAAGTTGCGTGACAGCGGAACGGTGGTGACGCGGCCCGTGCGCTGGGCGCCTGCTCCTGAGGACGGGGTTGGAGGATGGTGCGGAGGTAATCAGAAATCAGGGGGGGTAGCGCCTCCCACAGCCAGGGGAACACGGTTACGCTCACCCGCAATGGGTGAAGCAACTCCTCCGTATCCTCCTCCCCGGAACGCTGCATCCACTGACAGCATAGCGCTTCCACTGTCTGAACGACCTCCCTTCTCTGTGTCGCTGGGTCCATACTGGTCGCGTCGTACTGTCAAGGTCTGCGGAGGCAGACCGTGCGGAAAGGTGTGTGGTGGACCCAGGTGCGAACACAAACGAGGATGCAGGAGTGGATTCCAACAAAAACGAGCCTTTTATTATGGCTGAAAAACTCATAGAAAAGAACAACAAAGTAACTGAGGGAAAACCTGAACATAGACTGGGAAACTATGACTCTAATGAGATTTAGACAGCAAAATGCAAACTATGGCTGGGATACTACGACAAGGGGTAGGGGAGATAACACAGACGACGCGACACAGACTACATGAAACACAGAGACTAAATACACATGAGGGATGATCAGGGGAAGTGGATGCACACGGGGAACACAGGTGACACTGATAATCATAACAAGACACGGCAGGAGTGAACGTAACACTGATGGGAGATGGGCAAAGTAAAGCAGGACGTACACAGAGGTTCAAACAGGAGGAGAGAGAGCACGGGGAGAACGCAGACATAACGGGCTGGGGAAAACATAGAATAAAGCACAAAGGGAGACGAGGGCTCATAAATACATAGAGGGCACACAGGGGGGAGAGAGCCATGAAGGGAAAACACTTAGGGAACAACACAACAGGGCAACTCAGAAAACATGGCCTAAATAAGGAACAAAATACAAAAATACATGAAAACTAAGAATACTGGGCCCACATGGCCCAGGACCATGACACTATGTGCACGAATACAAGTGTTTGCATGCATAACAATACAAAAACGGGCATGTTCTAACATCCATATGCACATTTACAAACAAAGTGAATGCATGTGCGGACATGCATGTGCATGCACTTGTGTTAAATTTAACAGAGGGACACACTAAGGTGTTATAAAAGGTCCAATGAATCTAACTTTAATTTCACCTATACATCGCCACGATGATGCTCACCTGACATCATCGTGGCTCAAGAGTTGGGAGTTCGCCTTGTAATCGGAAGGTTGCCGGTTCAAGCCCCAGCTTGGACAATCTCGGTCGCTGTGTCCTTGGGCAAGACACTTCACCCTTTGCCTGCTGGTGGTGGTCAGAGGGCCGGTGGCGCCAGTGTCCGGCAGCCTCGCCTCTGTCAGTGCGCCCCAGGGTGGCTGTGACTACAATGTAGTTTGCCATCACCATTGTGTGAATGTGTGTGTGGATGGCTGAATGTGTAAAGAGCTTTAGGGTTCTTAGGGACTAGTAAAGCGCTATACAAATACAGGCCATTTATACCTCCATCTTGGGACCATCCCTCTGAGAAAAACAACAGCATTTGTTGTTTGTTCATGAACTATGATCAAACAATGTCACCCCTGCTAACATATTTACATTACTTGGGGATATTGGACTTAAATGCAAAGTTATTTTACTAATATTTACTTACTTCGGCAAAAAATGCAGTTAATACAGTTAAGTCATGTTCTGCTTTACTACAATTTTTTTTTAATAGGTGTCAAGTTGTCAAGCATACACGTTACAGTCTGTTGTGTAAAATCTACAAACAAGAAAACTCTGTAAGATTTTAAGCAAGATTAGGTATGCACAACGGGAGTTGCAGTATGGTCAGAAGACCCTTTATTTACACATAGCGGGAAAGGTCTGAAGTTTAGCTTTTTCTGGTTCCTGTGAAAATGTTACTTTTTAGAACATTCAAAATATTTTAAGCAAAATCAGTGCAACAATGGATAATTATTAACATAAGCTGATGCACTGTAACAATTGTAGGGCCTGTGTGCACCTTCAAAAGACTTTTCAGTGTTTTGTAATGTTATTTTGATGGCTATTCTTACTCTGCAATCTGCAGATATACAACATGTGCCTCGTTTTCTCATACTGCCCTTTCTTCTGTTTCTTTTTCTATATTTTTCTCTTTGTGTTTCTCGCTTTTCTATTCATGATTTCAGCCTGTCTCATTTGAATATGTTCTGTTAGCTTGTTATATTTATCACCATTTTAACCTTTCACACTGCCTGGGTTTGCAGGTTAGAGTTCTGTGATTTGCAAAGACCTGAACAGCTGGAGAGCAGCCAGGGCTCCCTAGGCAAACCACCTTTATTTTTTCTGAGTCACAAGCCTGTAGAATAGGTCCTCAAGGTCACAGTGCTGCTGGGCTTTTATTCTGCTGAGTTTTATTCATTTCGGTTGTCTAATTAGGCGCTGTTTACACTGGGCTGCCAGAACACATGAATGGAATTAGCCATGTATCACAACAGAGAGCTCAGAAAACACCACAAAGAGAATTAGTCACAGGTTCTAATGACTATGGCTAGTTTTTACTTTTGCATTCTTAAATCAACTCTATGCTCTTGATTTAAGAGTTTGCTTTTTCAAATTGAACTATTCTTTACCTACTTGGTGAGATATGCATAGGAAGTAACAGTACTGAATGGGCCAGTCATAGCAGTCCACTGACATGTAGTTACATTTTTTAGGAAGGTGTTTCCAATTTGACTTAAGTTGTGGTGTAGATTTAACACAGAGGCATAATGTAACCGATCACGTTGAAATTGATCTTTAAAGCATTATTATTGAGTTAAGTAAAAATAAAAGTGTTTTACAGTGGGGCAAAAAAGTATTTAGTCAGCCACCGATTGTGCAAGTTAACCCACTTAAAATGATGACAGAGGTCAGTAATTTGCACCAGAGGTACACTGCAACTGTGAGAGACAGAATGTGAAAAAAAAATCCATGAATTCACATAGTAGGATTTGTAAAGAATTTATTCGTAAATTAGGGTGGAAAATAAGTATTTGGTCACCTCAAACAAGGAAAATCTCTGGCTCTCACAGACCTGTAACGTCTTCTGTAAGAAGCTTTTCTGTCCCCCACTCGTTACCTGTATGAATGGCACCTGTTTGAACTCATCATCTGTATAAAAGACAGCTGTCCACAGCCTCAAACAGTCAGACTCCAAACTCCGCCATGGCCAAGACCAAAGAGCTTTCGAAGGACACCAGGAAAAGTATTGTAGACCTGCACCAGACTGGGAAGAGTGAATCTACAATAGGCAAGCAGCTTGGTGTGAAAAAATCAACTGTGGGAGCAATCATCAGAAAATGGAAGACATACAAGACCACTGATAATCTCCCTCGATCTGGGGCTCCACGCAAGATCTCATCCCGTGGGGTCAAAATGATCATGAGAACGGTGAGCAAAGATCCCAGAACCACACGGGGGGACCTGGTGAATGACCTGCAGAGAGCTGGGACCAAAGTAACAAAAGTCACCATCAGTAACACACTACAACGGCAGGGAATCAAATCCCGCAGTGCCAGACGTGTTCCGCTGCTGAAGCCAGTGCATGTCCAGGCCTGTCTGAAGTTTGCCAGAGAGCACATGGATGATACAGCAGAGGACTGGGAGAATGTCATGTGGTCAGATGAAACCAAAGTAGAACTTTTTGGTATAAACTCAACTCGTCGTGTTTGGAGGAAGAAGAATACTGAGTCGCATCCCAAGAACACCATACCTACTGTGAAGCATGGGGGTGGAAACATCATGCTATGGGGCTGTTTTTCTGCCAAGGGGACAGGACGACTGATCCGTGTTAAGGACAGAATGAATGGGGCCATGTATCGTGAGATTTTGAGCCAGAACCTCCTTCCATCAGTGAGAACTTTGAAGATGAAACGAGGCTGGGTCTTCCAACATGACAATGATCCAAAACACACCGCCCGGGCAACAAAGGAGTGGCTCCGTAAGAAGCATTTGAAAGAAGAAAGGCTCCCGTGCTGTCATCGCCGTGGACCGGCTCTACGTGGACGGACAGCTTTACCGCGACCTCGGCACCACACCGTGGTTATATTAACTGCACTCCAGATAAGAACCCGCTACACTCTTTTCTTATTCATTCACACTCTCTCCTTTAACATGAGTTTAAGCTAGTAATATTAATATGATGTCATAGCAGATATAACACCGTCACCCTCCGTCATTGCTTTAATTGGAATGTTTCCGTTTCGTTTCTTTTTTTTTTGACAGAGTTAATTGGAAATTTTTATTCGCAACTTTACACAAATTTGGTTTTGGAAACTCTTTCATAAACTGGATAAGAATATTATACAATTCCCCAACGGCTCGTATCAGAACAAATGACCAGACATCCTCCAGCTTCTGTCTCCTGAGGGGCACCAGACAGGGATGCCCACTCTCCCCTTCACTTTTTGCAATTTTTATCGAACCTCTAGCAGCAGCATTTAGACAGGCTACAACAATTAAGGGCATAAAATGTAAGAACATAGAACATAAAATCAGTCTCTATGCGGATGATGTGTTGCTTTTTCTGCAAAACACACAAACCAACCTCTCTGAGGTAATTACTTTAATAAACTGGTTTTCAAGAGTTTCAGATTATTCAATTAACTGGCCAAAATCTACAGTTCTCCCCATTAACTGCTCCTTCCATAATTCTTCCTCTGCCCCACTGCAATCCGGAAATATTAAATATTTAGGTATTAATGTCTCTCCTAAGCTTTCAGACTTAACTAAACTAAACCACATCCCACTTCTAAAGAAAGTAGAAGGCGATCTGACTAGATGGAAATCTTTACCCATATCACTCATGGGAAGGGTCGCCACTATAAAAATGATGATCTTGCCAAAAATAAATTACTTATTTTTGATGATCCCTAACAAACCATCACAAGATTGGTTCAGATCTCTGGATTCATATATTTCCAAATTCCTTTGGAAAGATAAACCCCCGCGTATTAGCTTAAAAACGCTACAAAGAACCAAGGATAGAGGAGGATTAGATCTGCCTAATTTTCACCAATACTTCTTAGCCAACAGGCTTCAGTTCATCTCAGAATGGTTAAAACATACCTTCTTAGTTGAGCCCTGGCTAGATGTTGAACAGGCACTATGCAAGGATCTAGAGATTTCAGACCTACCATTTATTAGCTCAAACATCAAAAGACATGGATGCTTTAAAAGTATCAACATCAGCTTTTCTCTAACAGCATGGTGGGAGTTTCTAAAAATAACGGAGTCTTCATTAATCCCATGCAAACGTACACCTATCTGGAATAACCCTGACATATTACAAAACAATAATATGATTAATTTCCCAGAATGGAGTTGTAAAGGAATTAAATACTTAGAACATATATTAGAGGGAACAGAATTTATTTCATTTGACAGACTAGTTGAACAATATGGGATCAACAAGACAAGGTTTTTAGAATATCAACAAATTAAATCCATAGTAAAAAAGAAATTTAACCTCAGTCAAGTTGAATTACAAACACCACTAAGTGCGGCACATTTTCTTACTCTTAAATCCCCCAAATTATTATCTAAAATATACAGAACACTTTCTAAATTAGATGAATCAATATCCCTTCCTACTGCAAAGTGGGAAGCAGATTTATCAGTCAACCTAGACCAAAACTTCTGGTCTCAGATTTGCTTAAAAACTTTTAAATTAATTAAAAATCCCAGTCTGCAATTAATACAATACAAAATACTTCATAGAGTGCACTATACAGGTCATCGGATGTTCAAGATGGGCTTTACATCTTCCAACAACTGCTCACACTGTCAAGGCAATACACCAGACAATTACATCCACGCTCTTTGGTTCTGTCCACCAGTGCAAAAGTTTTGGCGCGAGATATGTGAAGACTTATCAAAGTGTCTGAAATGTAACATTCCAACTTCCCCCTTAGTGTGTCTACTGGGCAGCTTAGATAATGTCACTTCAGAAAAGAATATAGCCCATATGATCTTCACTGCCCTATGCATAGCCAAGAAAACAGTCCTCATGAACTGGAAAAATAAAAATAATCTTAATTCTAACCAATATAGAAATTATCTATTAGATTACATTAGTCTTGACACAGCCTCTGCCACCACATTAGATCAATTGCTCTGGGCCCCTTTTATCAGCTCCATCACCTAGTGGGGGTGGGGGGTCATAGTTTGGTCCCGCCTTCACTGTTGTGATTGGTGAGGGGGTAGGGACAGGCTTAGGGCGTCGGGGGGTTCCCCGGAGGCATCTTCCTTGGGGGGCTCAACCCGGGGTAGCGGTCATGTCCGGTTGGGGGCTCTGTTGGCTCTCAGGTGACTGTTTCCTCGCGGCTGCGGGATGGGCGTGAGGTTCTGGGGGCGCTCCGTCTCTGGGCTGGGGCCCAGGCCGGGCCTCGGGGGCTTGGGTCCTGGTTGGTGTGTTGCCGGGGTTGTGGGCGGGTGGGTGCATGGGGGCCCGGCCCTGGAGCAGGGTGCCGCCGGTGCGTCGAGCCGCCTGGGGGGCTCTTCAACTGGTGGGGGGGATGGTCACATCTTGCAGGAGCTTTCTTCTCTTCAGGAACTCTCTGCAGGAGGGGGAGATACAGGAGAGGTGGAGGAAGATCTCAGCCTGGGCGTTTACCGTCTTATGTAGTCTGGAAGATGTGTGGATGGTGGGGTGGGTGCAGTTTTCTCTGTGGTGGGGTTGGGTGGACTGTCCAGGGCTCTGTGGAGCCGGAGGGCGCTACTGCACTGGGCCCCGGTCTGATGGGCCTGGGCCCCCCTTCCCTGGCGGGTCGCGGAGGGTGGGAGTGCCTACTGGGGTCAGCGGGGGAGCTGGCCCCAGGGAGGGGTTACCTGCCCCTCCCTTCCTTCCCTCCCCATCTCCAGCTGCCTCCCTCTTCCCGCTCCTCCACAACCACCCACACATGCAGGGCCTTGGAGTGGGGGTATGTCACCAGGGTGCAGAGGAGGCTACCCCCCCCCGTCCCCTTCTGGCTGCCTCTGCCTCAATTTTATCCCACAACTTAGACATTCACATTATTCACACTCTCATTACACATACATATAGGATCTTGGGGGTGGGCACAATCACGGAGTCCAAATTACCATCAGGGTGTATACCTCACCCCTGACGTCGTTGCCCACCTCTCAATTTTAAATACACTTAGTCATTGAGGGCTAGCAGGAGGGACTATGCGCTTACCTGCTGCTCCTTGGCAGGTAGCTCCATGCCCTCCTGGGTTTTAATTGCACCTTAGAACACATATGCATCAACACTACAATGAGCGGGTGGAGGGAGGTTTGGAGTCTTCTCCCACCCCCATTCTCTGCGGCCTGCTGGAGCGGGAGGGCTAGTAGGAGGAGCTGGCCGTCCGACTGCGGTCTGGGGTGTGGGGCCTCCCTGCTGCTGCGGAGTCGGGGTGGTCTGCCTCTCCCCACCGCAGGGAAAAGGGTAACACCACCTGGGTCTGGGTGCAATTCCCCCCTCCAGGGGCAAGGGTACCTAGACCCGGTTTGTAGAGTACGCTTGGGGAGTGTGATTGTGTGTACAGCGTCTCTTTATGTCTGTCTCCACGTTGGTTGAGTGTGGAGTGAGTGCATATGAGAGCATGAGGGTGGGAATGGATGTTTGTGTCTGTGTGTGCCTGTATGTCTGTGTCTATATGTCAGGTTGGGTATCAGACGCCACCTCTCTGGGGACACCTCAGGCCCTCCAAGGTTTGGAGGCCTATCTCCACCCACCACCACTTCCCCTGCCGGTGGCGGACTCCCTCAGGTGTCGGTGTGTTGGTGGTTCTTTGTGTCTGGGGGTGGGCGTCCGGGTACACACCGGCTCACTCCTTGGCGGCCGCTTGTCGGGGCCTGGGGCCTGGGGCTCGCTCGGGCCCCTTTGGAGGTGGGGTGCCCCCGGCCTCTCGGCCTGGGGCTCGGTCACTCAGGCACAGCTGGGGGCCGGCGGAGCTCACGGGCGCGTCACTGCAACTCCCCCTGACTTCTGCTCCGCGGCTGCTGGGTGAGCCCTCATCTGGGACTCTCCTCAGCTCTTACTGGAACAGTGGCGCGGCTGCCCCTCTGTTGGTCTTCCATGGTCTCTTGTGTTCTGGGGGCCTCTGGATGTCTGGAGTTTTGATCTCCTCCATACCCGCTTCACACCCTGGAGGACGGGGCTGTGGCCCCCCCACACTCCCTAGCAGATCATTACATGGAGAAACCTTTGGAATGCAAGCATGCTGATCCACACAGGTATGCACACAGGTGTACACACGGGTATTCACAGACGCGGACTAAAGCTTTCTTGGCTGCTACCTCAAAGCACACTGTGCGCTGTCTATCTTGCGTGCTGCACAATATCGTTTATTATTTAGTAAATATTGATATCTATGACTAGCTAGTTTATTGTGATGGTGCTTTGTTTTCTCTATTATTATGTTGCTCTTTGTTGTTTGCTGTCTCCTCTGTTTGTTTTTTTTGTTTGTTTTTTTTTTTTCTCCATACAGGTGACCCAGGAGTTCTTTTTTTTTTTTCTTTCTCTCTCTTCCCCCCCCTTCTCACTGTCTCTTCTCCCCTTTGGTTTTCTTTCTTTCTCTCCCCCTCTTTCTCTCATTCATTCCCCCTGTCCTATTTATTAAAAAAAAAAAAAAAAAAAAAAAAAAAAATGACAAAGGATGAACTGAAGCTCTGCCATCACGTAATGTCGCATACTGCTGTTTCTGATGTCATTTAGGAAAAAAAAAAAAAAAAAAAAAAAGAAGCATTTGAAAGTCCTGGAGTGGCCTAGCCAGTCTCCAGACCTCAACCCCATAGAAAATCTGTGGCGGGAGTTGAAAGTCCGTGTTGCTCGGCGACAGCCCCAAAACATCACTGCTCTCGAGAAGATCTGCATGGAGGAATGGGCCAAAATACCAGCTACTGTGTGTGCAAACCTGGTAAAGACCTATAGTAAACGTTTGACCTCTGTTATTGCCAACAAAGGTTATGTTACAAAGTATTTAATTGTATTTTTGTTATTGACCAAATACTTATTTTCCACCCTGATTTACAAATAAATTCTTTACAAATCCTACCATGTGGATTCATGGATTTTTTTTTCACATTCTGTCTCTCACAGTTGAAGTGTACCTCTGGTGCAAATTACTGACCTCTGTCATCATTTTAGGTGGGGGAACTTGCACAATCGGTGGCTGACTAAATACTTTTTTGCCCCACTGTATATATATTTTGTACTCTAAACAAGCTAAGAGAAGAGAAAGTTACCTTTTTGGCTATTCAAATTCAACCAGACTATTCAAAACAAATTACTATTGTTATTCATTTTGATTCAGCAAAAGCTTCTGGTCTGTTTTTAGGCCAGGCTATAACACAGATGATGTGCCCCATCGCTAGAATCCTCAAGTGTGTCAAATCCACCCTTTACAAAATTCCACATTTACATATCCAAGAGTAACTTCCAACGATTGCAATAAATACTTTCCAGCACCAGCTGAGGCAAAAATCTTTGATGGCAGTGAGGAAGGGTTAGAGGTAGAAGATAGAAGGAAAAACATGCATAAAATTTCGTTAACAAAAAAATCAGACAATGTACGACAATGTGATCTATTATCTATTTTCAAATAAAATAAAGCTGTTGCTTTTCCTCTGCTCTCGCCTTTTAAATCAGCTGCACCGTCTTTCAGTGCTAATCTTTCTCTTTTATTGTTCCGCTCCATTAATCAATGAAAGTTGAACTCAAAAACGCCACTTGGAGTTGCACAGCTTTTTTTCCCCTAATCCTATTTATTGATTGGTTTTAGCGCATCACATGATTAGATGCATGCGTTAGCAATCGTGAGCCATTGTGTTGATGACAACGACGCAGTGGTTATTTTTAGTTATTTTTAACCATTGTTGCATGCAAGCGACACTTTGCAAGTGAGTCACAAAGCAGAAGGTGTTTTAGCAGCTCAGAATGTGTTTCGAGTTTTGCACAAAGGATGAAATAATAATCTGGAAATCGTGCTAAGCTAGTTCATCAACTCCTGAATGCTGTTCCAAAAGTGACTGGTTTAATCAATAAGCACTGTGGATTATTATTATATAGGGGTCTCTTCTTGTCACTGTCTTGTAGCCAGGATTTTGTAATCACATGTGGTCTCTACGGAGGAAAGGGCTATGTGTGTGTGTGTGTGTGTATGTGCGCACGTGCAAGCAACGCAAAAAAACGTAAAAAACTGTTGCTCATCTGCTGTTTAGGAGCAGTCTGATGGTATTATGCGACCACTACTACATCTTAGATCTAAATTTGCTCGACACATTCCTGCCGTTTGTGTCTCCTTTAAATGAGTTTTCATATTTGTTATTGGGTTAAGTTTCGTGCCTCATCATATTCTCGCACAGTTAATGGAGTTACACAGCAAAAATGGATTTCCCATCATTAGGAACAAGGATATTGAGAGGAGGGAGTATTTTATGAGCAAAAGCTTCTTCTGTGCAATCAGGACGGTTTGAAGAGCACTACACATTATTGCTTCACTGAATAAAACTCATCAATCATGATGCATAAATGATAATAGATGATAACAATTTAAGAGGCCTCACGGCTGTTTTCACAAAGCAGAGTGCAACGTATGATTATAGGTGTGCACTGCTAGCTTGAATCAGGTATCAAGTATGTAAAATATAGCCCAGTCGCTGTATCTTTTCACAGCTTCTCCTTTTAGGAGTCAACACAGTGGATTATCCTCCTCTTTAACACCAACCCTCTGAACATCCTCAGTGTTGTTAATATATTCGTTAATATTAGCTGTTTGCCAGTATTTCAGTATTGGCTTGTATAACATCTGATAAAAATTTTAAAAGTAAAGAATAAATGTGACAACATCCATCCGCTATGGTACAAGGGTTAATGTTGCATAGTTTGTCCATCAGAGGGCACTCTGCAACTTCCCCGTGTTATAAAATCTTTGGCACAATGACAAAAAAAGGGTATAGAATTTATCTTACGGTAATCTTATCAACATAAACTCTCAAATCTTGTATAACCATGACCTGGATGACTAAGAATCTTCACAAGAAAAACTCACATCTCTGTGTCACTGTACGACTTTGACGCACACTCGCACAAAACAGCAAGCACCATCCAAAGACAATGAGTGTGAAGTGACAGGCAGTAAGAATGTGCTGGGAGAGCACAAAAAAGAGCGAGCGAGATAGCAAAGCGTGGCGGTAGAAGAAGAAAGATAAGACGAGCAGAACAAAAAGTAGTAAAATGCATGCAGAGAGAAGTCATTAATCTGGGATGCCCGCTCCTCTCTTGTTCTAAATTGCCTGCTATTTATAGGCTTTCTTCAGAACTGCACCCAGGCGTCTGGGATGTTCTCATTGGTCCAGAAAGAGGTCAAAGGTCAAGTGATTTAACTCCAATCACAGACTCTGTGTCCCCTCTGCATGAGTGTGTGTGTGTGTGTGTGTGTGTGTGTGTGTGTGTGTGTGTGTGTGTGTGTGTGTGTGTGTGTGTGTGTGTGTGAGATAGAGAGAGAGAGAGAGAGAGAAATGATTTAACTCTGCTATGAATGTTGGTCTCTGGCGGCTTCATTATCCAAGCTGGAGAATCATACACTGAGGCAACAGAATCACCTTTTAATGGGACTTTTTTCAGCAAAATGGAAAAGAATGAGATGAGGCAATACACACAAACATGCCGAGGTGAAATAAGATATTTGCAATCAGCAATAATGTGATATTCAACAAAGAGTGAGTATACTCTGAGGAACCAACTAGTGGATGGTGGAAATTCATTTTTTCGACAACTTTAGCCCCAAACTGGACAGGAATTGAGAGGACTTTGGGACATTGAAAGAAATCAGAAGCTTTAAATCTTCCAGATTTCTGTTTTTGGAACACTTTCTAAAAGCCTTTGTGGACAAATGGTAAATTAACAGCTGATTAAATTATAATTAATTGTGTTCCCTAAATGGAAATCCTCACGGAAGCTCAAAAAGTTTCCATCTCCCTCATCAGTGTCATGGCTCAGTTCCACGTCGAGCTCAGGCTGCCACTATCCTGCAGGGACAGCCGTTGTCACGATAACCAGAGTGCATGTGACAGCCAATCAGATGAAAACCCCCGGCCCACGTCAGGTCCCATGATGTCTCCTTTTTGCTCGCAATAAATTGTTCCTGAGTGTGTGTTTGTTGGGTAGCAATATGCCTGCTAGCTGTGGTGTCCATCTTGGCTGTGTCATCGTATGCTGACCTGTCTATGGTGATGGTATGTGACACCGCTCTGCCCTCTGCATGTGTCTGTATGTCTTCTGTGCTTTCTCTGACAGTTTTATATTTCACGTGCATTAAATTGTCATGGTGCATGGTTCTCAAGATTTGAATGTGTGTGTGTGTCGTATGTGTGTGTGTCTGTGTATTTTCCCATTCCTGCAGGACCCATGGATACTGGCTGTCTCTTTGCCTTGTGTATGTTAGTGATTATGTGGATGATAGTACTGCTTTAATTGCATCTATGGAAGTGTATAATGACAGCATGACCAACATGTACTAAGAATTATTGTTTTCATCCATGTTCACATGTGAGTGTGTGAGCGTGTGCATGTAGCAACACATGCATATGTGTGTGTACTGTGCCTGTGGGAGGGATTCTTCTTTACATGATGCAGAAAGTTTGCTCCTTATTTGACCTCAAAGACTGCCAGGCAAAAACTAGGACACCACAGGAAGTACACATTAGCACAGACACACACACACGCATACACACAGAGTCAGCGGATTCTTATTAACCCACCCAAGCACACTGAAATATGTTTTCTAAATGTTTTATGTTGTTCATATGGTTAATAAGTGATGTTTGATGCTTGCTGTCAAGGTTTCAGTTGCTTGGTGTTCACATGTAAAAGAAATCTTATTATGATGTAAAAGTCTGCGCACTTTTAAGGCTCCTCACTGAAACTTAATGCTACATGTTCCCCATGCAAGAGGTCAGAAATGAGATTTCTTGAGGAACGCTAGCAGCGGCATTTGGCTGCTATATAAATCCACACCAAGTTCCCTCCATTTAATCCTGTCCCCTGCCACATACTGAGCTTGCCCCCAGGTGTAGCCCATCTCCTGTAGCTGCACTTAAAGCATCACCATTACTCAACCAGCTGCAGTACTCCACCATTCCAACAGCCCCACTAACCAGCATCTTTACACCCTATAGGAAGAGTAAGGCACACCAGCCACTCTTCTTGCATCCATCATCAGCTGTATATATAAATATAAGATGCAGATAAGATATTCACTTGTCATACTTAGAAGCTACGTCCATCTTTTATTTACAGTTGATGAGTCCACTGTGTTGAAAACATATAAAGAACGGGAAAACCTGTAAAAGCTAAATATCAATGACATCAGTAATTTGACTTTATAAAGAACAAAAACACCAGACTATCCTGATGTGTGTAGAGGTATGTATTTATATTGTCCTACTGCTATTTATTTAATACATAAACAAAAATAACAACATAACATTTGTTCAGCTGGAACTTGAAACTTGTCTATTGGCATGACTGCTGCTCGAGATATCTTTATTAAAAAGAGGTGAAAAAGTCAGATGATATGAACTAAGTTAGTAAATCTGTTCCAGCAGCAAAGCTCCCTTTATTCTAAACTCAGCTCCCACAGTCCAAAGACACGTTGTTAGTGGCGTCTGTGATTCTAAAGTGGCAGTGGGTGTGAAAGGTCTGTCTGTCTGTCTCTCTCTGTGACAGACTGGCAGCCTGTCCAGGGTGTAGCCCGGCTCTCACCCTACGGCAGCAGGAAGAAAGTGGATGGATGGATATTTGGGATATAAAATTAAAATTGTAATCATTAATACAGGAAGCTTTGAAGATTTGTCTTTTGCTGCTTAAATTAATTGCTGTAAAATCTTAAAACATCTGTTAGGTGTGACTTCAGTTTTACGGTTATGTGTAAACAGCTGTGCAAGGAGACTGTGAAGATGTTCTGGGGGGAAGAGTACTGTCTAAAGATTAGGTTTACATACAAGGCCCAGCAGTCTTTCACTGCGTTAGCACAGTCCCGTGACACAAGCACACACACACCAACACACACACATACACACAAAGTGAAAAGAAGTAGTTAAAAGCTAAAATCACTGCCTCTGTAGAGGCATTATGAGTGGCAAATATCATAATGTTACATATTCCAAATATACAGGTGAGATTTTTGTTGGTGGGATATGAGATTCTGATACACAATAGAAAGTACCTTGTGTACTGATCGTGCTTATATGTCGCATTTTCATCTTGTAACTTGACAATATCTTCTGCTGTGCTTCCTAGATATGGGGATCTTCACAAACCAAGTCAATGTTAGTCTATCCTTTGTGGAAGCCGTTTCTGAATGCCCTCATTGTGCAGCCCACACACAAGCCTGTCACTTGTGCATCTGACAGCTTCTCCCCTCACTGACAATGCTCCACTAATCTAAGGAGCTCTGCCACGTGCTCAGGTATAGATTCAATCTTTGATTCATTCCTTGTGTGAAACCTGACACGTTCCACTATCACTGGTATCAGATATAAATGCGTCTTTAGTATTTCCTTGATCTCATCAAAACTGTTATCAGCTGGTTTGGTTGGGGCAATGAGACTGCAGAGTAAAATGTAAGTGTTAGCAACTATAACACTGAGTAACACAACAACTTGACTGTCATCCTTTAATTTGCTTGGCAAACAATACTGCTCACCTTTTTTTCTTTACTCTGCTGTCACTATCAGCGCTGCCCAGCTTTTTAGATAGTTTTGCTTATGCAGAATATCATTTTTTTCCCTTGGCTTTTGTTTAAAATACACATATTTTCACTTCCTGTTACATTCAGTTTGTTTATCGGTGTAGCATGTGGAGTCCCTGTTCTCCTTACTCCTCACTCATCCTTTTTAATGTTTTCCTTGTACGTTTATATGTCCTCCCTGTTTCAAGTGCGTATTAAAGTCATACAGGTAAGTTAGCAGTTAGTGATATGTTAGGAAAGTTATGCTAACCATTGTATAAGTAAAGAAAGAGTATTTGCTTTTTCAATTCATTTCATTCATTCTCATAAGTACATCACAACATATATCTACTCTTGTATAGTTATGCATGGGGCCTTGCATTACTTTTTTCTTGTCTGGTAAGAGCTAAGCGCTCTGTTCTTTGAAGCAAGCATTACTAACACCATTTTCCAAAAGCATACCACCACCACACCTGATCCTAACTGTCACTCCTCCAAAATCCCAACTGCACTGTACGCTGACTGGCTGACAAGTGGGCCAGAACAGTGCAGGGGGTGACGGCAGAGTTCACCAGGAATAGCAGAAGCAGAACAAACAAAAACATTAAAGATAAAAATAAAAAATAAAAAAACAATACAGGTTTCTAACATTTGATTAGACTTCAGCTATTCACTTCACTCTTCTCTGAAAGACCACAGTATGATTTTACAAGTTTTGACACTCCCCCCCATCCAATAACAGACATTCTCTGCAGGTAGATGGCCAGTCTGAAACTGCCCACAGATGCTAATCCACCAGCGTTGTTAAACCATAATTTACCTGTAAGTCTTTGCTATAAACCAACCAATATTTTCATGTGACTTTTAAGGCTTGAGTCTAAATGTAATTTCTGTATGTCCTTATGTTGGAGGTTAGAGCTGATAAATGTTATCCTACAAGGTGCGTGCTAGTCAGGTATATGTAAGTTTTATCATTCAGCAATGTTACTTTGTTTCCTTGCATATGATTTTTCATCGTGATCCACTTCAATTTGTTGCTTTAATCTCAAAAGGTGGTGTTGCATAACAGGATTCTGAAAACTCTGATGTTAAAAGTGAAGAAATAAAGGGTTTCTTTCTACTGAAATGCTTAAGGACTTCAAAATTATAATGTAAAAAGAAAGTTTTGTCTTTGCATTCACAGAAGTGATGTAACTGGGCAGTGGAAAGAGATCTTGAAGTTTGGATATCTAGAGATAATAATGTGAGAATCAGATGTCGTTTTAGCAGGTAAATATGCAGTATAATTGGCTAAGAATAAGAACTTTATCCATAAAGCTTACAATATAGATTTCTATCTTTTCTTCCTATCCTTTGTCCTCTTCTTGTCACTTTTTTCTTTTTTTTCCCCCCCATCTTCCCTCTGCAATCTTCACCTTATACTGAGCTTTCTCTCTCCTTCAAAGACCAAACACAATAATAAAATGTGTGGAACACAAAATCTTAATGTGTGTACTCACACACACTGCTTTAGGAGGAACAGCAAAGACTGCTTAAGTCATTCTGCCCTCTTCACTATCTCCTCTTAAGCTTTTATGTTATTATCTAGCTTCTGCTGCAGAGCTTTTCTTACCTCATGTTCCTTAATTTTCTCAGTGTATGTATATGTGGTGTGTGTGAGTGTGTGGTGTGTGGATCACAACTTGCATGTGCTTTTTGCTATACTCTTCAATTTCATATTTCAGTTTTTTTCAAATTTAGCTTTTTATTTTTTTCACAAAAGGCTAACTAGCAAGAAAATGCAACAATATTACGTAACACCGAAAAATCTCTGTGAGGCTATACGGTGATTGGGCGCATGTTCCCATATTGGTTGCTGCTGTTGTAGTTGTTGTCGATGCTGTTTTAGCTTTCATTTGGAAAGAACCTTCTGGGGATGGTGAGCTGGATTAAATATTCATGAAAGCAAAGAAAGGAAACATCAAACTCTACAGGCCTACTTCTACCACCACGGTGTTCACACAAACGTACTGTTGTTCAGAAACAGAGAAAGAAAAGTAAAGGATCCTTAAATATATGTGTGTTAGCTATGTTTTAACCCCTATAAGTGAGGTGAAATGTCTCAGATATATTAATCATGTAGTGATTGGTTTCTAAGGACGGTTTCCAATGGGAAAGTTTTTTTACTCATCAGAACTACTGAACTCAATCACTGCTTCCTCCACTGTGTATTATCTGTCAAGAAACCCAGCGTGACCTTTTGTTTTCCAAGCCAATCTGCTCAGGGAGCCTGACAAAATGAGGCATTTACATGTAACATTTACCTTTGAAAGCTTGCTTCCTGAAATATTAAGGCAAGATCTTGTCAAACAAGGATGTTGCATTAACATTCTTAACAGAGCCATCTTACGCCGCTGCAGCCCACCGGTACTGCTTTTTCAAAGTACTGTACGGAACGAGTAAAAATGGACCGCCAAATGATTCCCCGTGGCACCTGAAGAGCTTCATTTCAGAACTAAGACACAGGCCAAAAACAGGGTGGAAAAACACTCAGAAGAGGGGTTTAAATTATTTGTAAGATTTACAAAAGTAAACAGAAAACAGTAACAGTGTGAAACTCAAGTAGTTAGCAAAGTAAATCCAGCAGAAAAGGGGGGTAAAGACAATATAATGAGAGAAAATGCATGCTTGGTTTGTACAGGCTCATTATAACATACTGTGTAGTGTTATTAATGTCATGTTTCAGACTGATGGCCATCCTCTTTGCCTTATCTGTCTTTTCCTTTGAATCAGCAGCTGTCAGTGCTTCTTCTGTGTGTTGTTATCTTCTTAGTTCCACTGGCTGAAATAAGAGCTGCAAGGCTCTGTGATAAATGCACCTGTGGAGGAACATAATACTGTATATAGCCTCAGTCTCACTACTGGATAATCTGTCCCTTTTTCTTTTCCACATGTGGATGTAATTCATTATCACCAGTTATGTTCGGTTTGTGTTGTACACACAGCCGTGCCAGTCACACGTAATCTTAAACTGGCAAGTCATAAACGGTTTCTCCAGCAAGACAGGAGTGTTTCTTATGCATTTGTCTGTCCCTTTGACTTTGTGTCTGATTATTGTTTAGGTTCTGTTGATTTTATAGCAAGATTATGAGAAAACTACCAAATCCATGACACTTGGTAAGGAGTTATGCAAAGAAAGAATCCATTAAAGCTTGCATTGCTTTGACTTGCTTTAGTGGAGAATGAGCTCTCTGAGCACTCTCCATTTGTGATTATTTATTGGCCCGTCTGACAGCGAGATTAGGCAAAAACTATTCCATGAAACATGGTGGAATAATGAAGCCTGAGCAACAGGAGAAATTTTTCAATTTTAAGGCAGATCCACATCATTTGCTTTGAAATTCTGGCACATAGCATTAGCCTTGGCCCCCTTTTATCATTAATCTCAGTATGTGGAGGGAAAGTAGAATACATAAGTAGAAATATGTTTGCTACATCCATCCATTTCCATAACCGCATATCTATTTCCGGGTGACAGTGAGGCTGAAGACTAACCCAGCTGTCATTGTGTCATGGTTCCTGGGTTGTTGACTCTTGGATTGTTAAGGTGTTTTGTATTATCTGATATGTTCTGCATTGTTTAGATTTATTCATTTTGGGGATTGTGTGATTCTAATATTCATTTTTGAGTATTAATTTGTTTACCCAACTCGTTGAGTTTCGTTCCCCTTTCTGTCCCGTTTTTCTTGGTTGCTTCTGTGTGTCCTCCCCACCATCCCCAGTGTGTAGTCAGTTGTGTATGGTTTCTGTCTCTAGCTTGTCTCCATGTCTTATTTTGGGTTCTAATCCTGCCTCCCTCACACATGACAACTCATCACTTTATCAATGGTGTAACAAACATAAAAACTATCCAGATCTAATTCATTACCTATGTAAAAATAAATAAACACTATTTAGACAACTGGCAATTTAGCCATGGTCCCTTTTGAAGCTCTTGTATAAGCTATAAGCCATTCAACTTTTACATGTAAAAGAAATGTGTGGTTTAATTTCAGTAAGATCCAATACAGCCTAGAGCGTACACCTGCTCATTTTTTCCCCTTAGAGTTGTGAGTAAAGATTTAGAAGTTGAATCTAGGCCTTGATTTATTTGAGGGAAATAAATCAAACATACAGTCTTGCTCTTAAGTTCTGGGTTATGATGTAGTCTTTTGAGAGGTAGACTTTTTTCAGGGTTTCATGGATTTTGCATCAGGACCGAATTTCATGACAAAAAAAATTGCTATGGACCCATCTAGTCACTGAAACATTCATTTCTGTGTGACTTTATCAGTCTCTGTCACTTTGGAATGGTTGCAAAGATAAAGCTTCTTCTCTTTAAAAAGAACATGGGAGCAGGTTGCATCTGAACAAACAACAAGACCTCTGGAACAATGTCCTTTGGTCAGATGAGACCATAATTGAGATGTTTGGCCATAATGCACAGTACCATGTTAGGAGAAAACCAAACACAGCATATTGGTACAAACACCGTCAGAGGGTGGTGGAGGGTCAATGATTTGGGCTTGTTTTGCAGCCACAGGACCTGGTAACCTTATGGTCATTGAGTTGATCATGAACTCTTGTGTTTACCAAACTATTCTAAATCAAATGTGAGGCCATCTGTCAATTTTGGCCTAAACCTTGGCCCAAAGTGGGCCATGCAAAAGGACAATGATCCTAAACACAGCAGCAAATCTACAATAGAGCAGTTGAAAAAAAAATCAAGTTGTTGCAATGACCAAGTCAAAGTTCAGAACTCAACCGACTGTAATGCTGTAGCAGGACCTTAGGAAAGCTGTGCAAAAACCTGTCCACAAACCTCAATGAACTCCAGCAATGTTGTAAAGAGTGGGCCAAAATCCCACCATAATGATGCGAGAGATTGATAAAATCATACATCAACTTCTTGCTGCTAAAAACTATTAAGTCATGGGGTGTACTTAGTTTTTCACACAATGCTTCTGTTGTAGATGTTCTATTTATTTAATTTTTTTAACTCGTTATGAACCAGATAATTTTGTTATGTTCTCATTCCTAAACCATCAGCACACAAAAACATACCTCTCTTTCTTGTGCAGTAGATTGGTATGACCCCCAATGCTGCATGACTATGTAGAGCAGGTAACAAATGTGTGTGAGTTACCTATCCTCATTCCTAATTATGAATATTGTTTTTATTACAGCCTAATGCTGTAGCAGTGAATTAACTACAGCAATGAAAATCACATTTGTACTGCCAACAACCCATATGACTCACTGGGTGGCTGTGAAAACGTGTAAAAAATTCAGAGTCCCGATGCATGCTCAGGAAAATGACAATTACCTATTTTACACACGCACCAGCGTACATTAACACATGTGCAAAAATAACATTAATCACCTCCCTACACTCTGATTGCTTTTTGCAGATCAGATAACAGATGATGATTTTTCATTTGTTCCAGGGTTTGAATGGTGGGGATCAACAATAACAGGGCAAAAAGAAATAAAAATTAAAATTAATTAGACATGACTTCTTCACTAAACTGAAGAAAAAAAATCTATTGACAGAATAATAACCCTAACTTCAAATTAGTACGTAAATTTGCCCAGGTGGTGTGTGTATGTGTGCATTTTCACCATTTAACTGTTTGACAATTGACAGGAAAGAATGGAGAGAGTTTGGGGAGTGGTACCATGAAAATGGCATGGAGTGGACTAGAAACCAGACTCCTGCATGACTCCTTGATATGGGTTGCATGCTTAACAAAGTCAGTTACTATATCACCCACTTGCGTGTATAACTGAGAGATTCTATAGACAGGTTGTGTTGACAATGTTGTGTTTTAAATGGTCCTTCAAATTAATTAGTTTCCACATCTCCTAAGATGTGTGCATAAGACGGCTGGTGATCAAATCAGCTAGCCCCTCCGGCCTAAAAGAGACAGAGAGATAACAGTGAGATAGGAACTGTAAAACAACATCCATAAAAGATTGATGTGCTCCTAATTTAGCTGCCAGCAGCTCCTCTGGCTGCTCTAAACCAATTTCTGACTGCACATACAAAAGGCAGATGCACAAAAAGTCACGTTCATAGACCATTTTTAAGCTCTTAATAACAAAGAGAATTAGTCTGTGGAAATATAAAAGGGATTAACGGGTAAAAGGTGCAGTAACGTTATGGGTTTTTAGGTGTTTGTTTTGTTTTTTTTTCAGCTGATTGTGAGTGCTAGCCTACAGGAAGCTAGCTAGCTGTCACATGCTAACCATGTATAAGCAGCAAAATATAATAGACTATTCAAGACACATTTAAAGTATTGTGTTTTAATACAGCTTAAGACTATAAAACGCATATCTTCACATATGTATAGTCTTTCCACTAAGCTAACTGCTAGCTGTGGTTTAATATTGTATCTCGTGGACTGGTAGCTAGCCAAAAACTAATGATTTAAGTAGGCTGTCTAAAACATGAGCTTCATGTGCTGGATTAATGTGCAGACCTAAAAAGTTTATTGCAAGTATTATACTAGATACCGTGGCATGCTAAAAGAGAAACCACATGAGAATCAGCTCGTTATCCTATTTATCATTGTGGGGGGTTTGGCTCTTACAGGCTACAGCACACTTTGACATGCAGCCTGTTTGAGCTACAAAAAAACAAAAAAAAAAAAACTATACAATTTGGTGGCATACACAGAGTGTCTTAATGATTTTGGCCCTCCACTAACTTTTTAACCTTCTAAAACAGTAATAGCACCCTGACCTTTAAAACATATGGGTAAGTCAAGATGAGAATATGAATAAATAATATGCATACATAATCTCAAACAGAAGGTGACTCAAGCGTGAAGGATTTGGTCTTGTCTTTTCTAAAAGGGTGTTTAATTCCATTTACTGCTTCAGTGTGTGTGTGTGTGTGTAAGATAAGATAAGATAAGATAAGATAGAACTTTATTAATCCCTCGGGTGGGTTCCTCTGGGAAATTCGATTTCCAAAAAAGCACAGCACCGACAGAAGTTACAGAGTTATACACACACACATATATATAAATACAGAGACAATATAAATAAAATATACGAAGGGGATAAATAGAATAAATAGGAATAAAAATAAAAATACAAGTGAATTGCACATTTCAAGTATTGAGTCTATTGCACCGTTGACTATTTACAAAAGTATTGCACAAGGTATTGTACAGTGAGGTGAAGAGGCACTACAGCTTAGTTGTTCCCTCCTTTGTCCTCCTGTTTCCCCTCCCTCTCCCCTCCAGAGAGGAGTTAAACAGTTTGATGGCGTGTGGGACAAAGGAGTTTTTAAGTCTGTTAGTTCTTGTCTTTGGGAGAAGCAACCTGTCACTGAACAGACTCTTCTGGTTGTTAATGGCCGTGTGCAGAGGATGCCTGGCATTGTCCATAATGTCCATCAGTTTCTTTAATGTCCTTTTCTCTGCCACTGTCACCAGAGTGTCCAGCTTCATGCCGACCACAGAGCTAGCCCTCCTGATCAGTTTCTCCAGCCTGGATGAGTCCTTCTTTGCTGTGCTGCTCCCCCAGCACACCACAGCATAGAAAAGTACTCCAGCAACCACCGACTGGTAAAACATCCTCAGGAGCTTCCTGCAGATGTTAAAAGACCTCAGCCTCCTGAGGAAGTACAGTCGGCTTTGGGCTTTTTTATACAGGTACTCTGTGTTGCATGACCAGTCCAGTTTATTGTCCACCCACAGCCCGAGGTACTTGTACTTGTTGACCACCTCCACCTCCTCCCCCTCTATCTGAACCGGCAGTGGACCTGCTCTAGACCTCCCGAAGTCCACAACCAGTTCCTTAGTCTTTGAGGTGTTGAGTTGCAGGTGGTTTGTGTGACTCCATGCGACAAAGTTCCTCACCAGACTTCTGTACTCCTCTTCCTGATCATCCCAGATACACCCCATGATGGCTGTGTCATCTGCAAACTTCTGAATGTGGCATAATTCAGAGTTGTAGCAGAAGTCAGAGGTGTACAGGGTGAAGAGAAGAGGGGACAGCACAGTTCCCTGTGGTGCTCCTGTGCTGCTGACCACTGTGTCAGACGTGATGTCCTTCAGCCTGACGTACTGTGGTCTGTCGGTGAGGTAGTCGGAGATCCAAGCCACCAGGCAGGGGTCCACCTCCATCCTGTTCAGTTTTTCTTGAAGCATACAGGGCCGGATGGTATTAAAGGCACTGGAAAAGTCAAGAAACAGGATCCTGACCGTGCCTTTTCCCCCATCCAGGTGTGAGTGGGCTCTGTGTAGGAGGTACAGGATGGCATCCTCCACTCCGACACCCGCCTTGTATGCAAACTGTAGTGGGTCCTGGGCATGTTGTACCTGTGGTCGGAGGAGGTTGAGGAAGAGCCGCTCTAGAGTCTTCATAAGATGTGACGTCAGTGCCACCGGTCGGAAGTCATTCAGCTCATTGGGCCGGTTCTTTTTGGGGACCGGGACGATGCAGGATGTCTTCCATAGGGCGGGCACTCTCCCCAGTCGCAGACTGAGGTTGAAGACTCGTTGTAGCGGCTCCCCAAGTTCAGCAGCACACGCCTTTAGCATCCTAGGACACACCTTGTCTGGGCCTGCTGCCTTTCTGGGGCGAAGCTTCCTCAGTTGTCTCCTGACCTGATCCACTGTGACACTGTGTGTGTGTGTGTGTGTGTGTGTGTGTGTGTGTGTGTGTGTGTGTGTGTGTGTGTGTGTCCATGTGCTACTGTGTGTTCTTAAAGTATTGATAGAAGAAAAAATGATTGCACACAGAAAGATTTCTCAGGAAATAACCCTGAAACCTTCACAGATGGAATTTTTTATAGGATATGTTTCCTTATAATCAGCATACAAATATGCAGCAAATATGCCTTCAAGTGCTTTAATTTTTACACAGACACACACATATGCTGGTCTACACACATACATCTGGCATGCCATATCCTGTTATGCATCACCCTCTAGTGTCATATTATTAGACTGCAGTGGAAGAAAATCAGAGTGCAGTAAGGCTATCCAACAAGGCCCTATACTACAAAACAAGTTTAATATGCCCACGGTACCGTTCCATTATATTTATTAACATATCATTTTATTTTTTTCCAATAGCAAAATCAGGAGGTATTGTTCTGGCTCCATAGGGTATTCAGGTGACAGGGCTGCTGTTGGCAGTATCTGAACAGTCACAGATAGTCCTGTTATATAATAATAGTGCTTATAGAGGAATACAATTATTATACAATCAAAAATCGTTGTTTGTAGCCAAAATTTAAAAAAATAAAATACCTGCTGATCTCTAATCTAGAACAAATCCTACCCTGGAGCAGGTTAATTTCAAGTTACTTGGATAAGCTACAATCATAGTTGGCTTCATAGTTAAGGCCATATTCTCTCAATCAATGTGTTTGTATTTGTTCATAATGCAAGATTACATCGGTTTAATATATCTGTGTTGATACATTTCATTTCTCTGGAAAAAGTATGAAAGTTGCAAAACTGTGAAAAACCTGTGAATATTTGCAACTGTATACAACAACTTTATTTATTCGGGTATACAATCACAGTATTAGGATACTGAATGCTTCGTTTGTGGTAAGTACATTATCTGTGAGTAACTGAAAACACAGCAGATGATTTACTATTTTATTTTTTTATAATGTTGTCTCTAAAAAAACTGTTGATACCACACAGTAACCAGGCATTTTTAAGGTTATATATTTGTTTGATAATGCAGAAATAAGGGGAAGGGGTGGGCTGGGAGGGGATTTATGTGTGTTTGCATAAACAGATTCTCTTAGCTTAGCTTAGCTTAGTGCAACCACCTGCAACAGAGACAAGCAGTTGGTTGTGTATATGTGTACAGATTGTGTTTCCATCTCCAAAACTTAAAAAGCATTCACTTCTCCTAACACCTCTGAAGATCCCTTTTACATATACATCCCTTTTACATTACATATACATATACATAATACATAATATTTTCTTGATTAGAGTCGATAAAAGTAAAAAAGGTTTGCAGTTTTACAGGTGTTTAGTGCATGTACCGCAAAATGTCTTGCACCAGAGCAGATACCTTCTGCCTGCAAACATGAACCAACAAGGGAGATATTCTGTTAATTTTGCACAAAGCCACATTAATGTTTTTTAAATTGGTCATAACTGTATACTTACCAAACGAACAAGCATGCATGAAAGCACAAGTGTATTTATTTCTCAATATCTTCTGACTAATCTTTAATGTTACTGTGCATACATTCACAATAGGTGCCTAAGTATAAGATGAAGTATGCCTCACTATGTTGTGATACTGTGGTTGTCAAACCAAATAACTTGGAAAACTTTTGTAAACCTGAGGGTTCATACCAGTATGTGTGTGTGTGTGTGTGTGTGTGTGTGTGTGTGTGTGTGTGTGTGTGTGTGTGTGTGTGTGTGTGTGTGTGTGTGTGTGTGTGTATCTGTTGGTGCTGAGGTGTGTGTGTCAGTGAAACTCAGAGGGAGCTACGCTAACAAGGCTGCTGCTCTGCTGACAACTGAAAGGAACCATGGGAGAAACAAAGTGACAAAACAAACAGCAGACGGGACAATCCCCATGTGTGTCACACAGCTGACAGAAGGCTGCACATACTGCTTTAATGTTGTCAAATCAAGTTTTAAAGAGACAGATCACACCCTCAAACTGCACATCCCACCCAGGCTAACCCAACAACATTTGAACTCAGCAGAAAGAAATCCCCTCTTATATATTTGGATTCCACTAAAGATAAGGGAGACTAGCAAAGCACAGAAGATGTGGAAACCTGAGCAATATACACATATTTATTAGGGGTGCAACGATACACAAAATTCACGGTTCGGTTCGGTTCGATACTTTGGTGTCACGGTTCGATATTTTTTCGATACAAAAAAAATGTTCATGCCTTTTTAATTTGTCATTTATTAAAATTATAAATATATATTTTAACTCAAAAGTACAGTTTTTAAATTTAACCCTAACCCTTGTGCGTGTTTTTTATTTTGACAGCGAATGCGCACCTGCGGACCACTTATGTGCAGCCCTGGTTATTTAGCTCGTCATATTGCAGCCACAGAAATTATTTTGTCCATGAAACCATAAAGCTGCACTTTCTTTTTGCCTTATAGTCTGATTTGTCATAACTTCTCCTGCTGCTTTTACACACGCACTCACATAAGCTCAGCGATTCTCTGCGCGATCAACCTCTCACATGTTTAAGCTTGCTGCAGGAGATTTCACTTGTCATGTTTGCATAGTAAGCTAACGATTAATAAGACGATGTCAGAGGAATTGGTGCACAAATTATCATCACTCACCAATCAGTACTGTCGCTCTCTATACACAGTTCGCACAATTGCAAAGTGAAAGCAAAAAAACAAGCGCAAATTCAAACGCGACTTCAATATGTCACATATTGACAGTGGCTCACCGATGCCAATGACATAATTACCCAGCTACATTTCTGAAAGAATGCAAAAGCATTGACATATATTTTTCCTACAATAGCCCGACGGGCAGGGAAGAGATAGATTTTGGTAGCCCGACTGAAAAAATCGCTAGCTCCGGGACGTCGGGCTAGCGATATTGCAAGCCCTGTATCTGATTGAGGAATCACTCATCTTTGGAAAAGAGAGTTTATTACAGAGAAATGGCTCTTTCCAAAATAAAAGCTATACTATCCGCTTCTTCTGGGCTATATTCTCAGCAGCATAAGGAGAATCATGTGCTAACAGCTGTCTAAATCACTCGGCTAAAGTTAGTAGCATGCTTGTTGTTTTTGTCTTTGCACTAGGATGATGTCGGTGTAAATGTGCAGTCATATTCGTTGTGTTCCCACTAGTGCTTTCAGGTTAATCTCGTTGAAATGACCTTAACGCCACAACACGGCAAATCTCCGTTAACGAGCTACCGCCGATCGCTCCGTGCATGGGGCTAGACGGCCAACACGTTAACGAGCTAACTGCGCTAACACACTAGTTCACACCAATGTAATTGAGCATTGCATGGCACATCCAACATACTGTTTTACTTTAGTCCATGACTCGCTTACCTTCAGGGTCATACGTCACATGAAAACCAAAATAATTCCAAACGCCAGATCTGAATGAGAGTGGGGGAGGTCCATGTTGCTGAGAGCTTAACTTCTGTCTCGCTAGCTTGCCCTGTGCTCTTCCTCCTGACTATGCTGTCTGTGTGGAGCGCTCAGTGGATCTGCGCTCGACAGTGCAGCCTAGGCGGAGTAGTCGAACACAGATTCACTGAGCGCTCAACACAGACAGCATCGTCAGAAGGAAAATTGATAAAATAAATTACAAATGTTGTATTGTTCGATACATATGCGTACCGAACCGAAAGCACTGTATCGAACGGTTCAATATCGATACGAATATCGTTGCACCCCTAATATTTATACAAATGTCCACTATATAAGGTACACTTTCATAACTAATGTTATTCAGAAGGGCTTTCATCACAGTGCTGGAAACATTCTTTAGAGATTTTGGTTGATACTGACAAAATAGCATCACACACTTGGTGCAGACTTGCTGGATGCACATCCATGATATGGATCTTCACTCCACCATGTTCCCAAAGGTACTTTATTAAATTGAGATCTGATGGATTGTGAAGCCCATTCGAACACAATGAAGTCATTGTCATGTTTAAGAAACCAGTTTGAGATGATCTGAGCCTCATCAGAACATAGGTGTTTTGATAAGGGTATAGAGATGGACAGCAACTCTTCTAGGGTAGGCTGTTGCATTTAAAACAGCCATCAGGTTGTACATGACATTACACCACCATCACCACTAGAAGGAGCCATGGATACAAGTCTGGATGGATCCATGCTTTTGTGTTGTTTACACAAAATTCTAACCTAACATTTAAATGTTGTTGTAGGACTTGACTCATCATACGAGGGAAAATTTTTTCCAATTTTATTGTCACATTTTGGTGAGTCCATGTGGATAGCAGCCTCAATTTCCAGTTCTTAGCTGGCAGGAGAGGCCCCTGATACAGGCAATCTACTTCAAGCTTTGAAGTTATTGATATGAGGGAAATATTTTATTGCTATTGTTCATGGTCATCGTCACTACCATTGCATTAATAATATAATCTACAGCATTGATATTGTATTCAGATGTTTAAACTTATTGGCACCCAATTAGCCTTTATTACAGGTGCAGTTATAACCACTTTAAACTGTTGAGTTAAATCTATAATCTTAAATGCTTTTGAATACTTTTCATAATCTTAAATGTTTATATGCAGATTATATTGCATTATAAAAGAAAGGCCTAACTCTGAGTACACTCTGTGCCAAAATAGACAGGAAGCGCAGGCTTTTGCAGAGTGTGCTTGTGAAAGTGAAACTAAAGCAGAGTCTAAGTATAAGTTACTTTGAGGAGCTGTTGGGAGTAAGCTATTTGAATAACCAGGTTATTCATTATTGTCTTTTATTCATTTATATCTTTTGATTAAGCTTTTAGTAGAGGTTCTTGATTAAAACATTTATTCAACATATTACAGATATAGATGAGAATTGGCCTCTCTTCTCATAAGACAAAGTTCGTGTGAGGTCGAGACACACACACACACACACACACACACACACACACACACACACACACGTACACATATACACATACAGAGTAAGTGAACTTAGGTCTAGGTGAGAGTTCAGACATATTTTTCTTGTGACTGCAAAATTGTGCCTGCAAAAGAACAGTTTGTTGCAGAATGTGGGCCTGATGTTTCAGAAGATAAGCACGGGCAGGACGAGCGACAGGAAGACACCTGGGATGGAGACATGGCGATGTTCTTTTCTAATTGTGTTAAATGTCACTGTGGTTTTGAAACTTATGCATGTGATGACGCATGAGGGGTCGTCAAGAAAATATACCCTGATGTCATAAAACCATTCCTGTGTAGTTTTGGGGCGGAGATCTACAGCTGATGTTCTGCAGTGTACATCTCCCCATGCGTGTTCATTAAAATCATCGTTTGACTTAACCCAGCCGGACCAGTGTTGTTATTTTGGAATTCCTCCTGTATCCTTCCTCAATATTTGAACCCTAACAAAGTGTTGTGTGTTCAGAGATGCTTGTCTGCCTTCGTTGTACCACATAGGTATTTGAGTTACCTTTGCTTTTCTATCATTTGGAAGCAGTCTGGTCATTTTCATCTGACCTCTTGCATCAACAAGGCAATTTCACGCAGAGAACTGCTGCTCACTGGATGTTTTCCCTTTTGTGGACCATTCTCTGTAAACCCTGGAAAATTTCAGCAGTTTCTGAACCAGTCAGATCGAAAACCATGCCAAATTCAAGATCACTTAAATAACTTTTCTGATGCTTGGTTTGGACTTAAGCAGGTTGTCTTGATGATGACTGGCTGATTATATACTGGTAATTGCGACGAACAGGCCTAAAAAAAAGTTGCTGGTGAGTGTATACAATGCACAGCTGTACTCTAGTAGGTATTATTGCTTTCTTAAAAATAATCTGTACATATTATCCAAACTGGCTGGAGATTTAAAGATTTTAAACTCATTAAAATCTTCTCATCTCACAGAAAAGTCATATGAAGTCTTTTTATTGTTAAAATTGTGGAAAAATATTGCTGTTGTATCCTTTCACATTATTTTTTTGTCATCTCCTGTATGCACTGTGTCATAGGTTTTATTTGATTGACTAGTTGTCTTGTTTTTCATTTTTAATTCTTCATTTTTAACTGTATCTGGCAATGATAAAAAAAAATGATATGACAGCTACATCATTATATGTGAGTTTGAAGTTTTCTGCAGTGGGATATGAATCCTGTACGAGGCAGAAAATTGCACTCTGGTTATCTCAGCGCAGCAGCAGCAGCTGAGATGATATCTTTGAGTAAATCAGTATGCACACATAAAACAAACAATAATGAAGAAGAGGACTCCTTTCAACAAACTCACACCCTGCAATTATCCTTCTGTTTGAACTAACATTTTAAATGAATATCAAAGGTGGAAACAAAAATATCATATTTTAGTAAATGAACTGTTTTCTGTTTGTTTTTTCTGAGCTATCAAAATGACCAGAAAGTTCATTCAAGCAGGTAATGAGAAAAATATCAAACACTGCAGGTATCTCAGTTAGAAAAGTACACGGGAAGGAGCGGATTATGATGAATAATTCGAACCTGTCTGTACATGCTGCATGGTGGTAGGTTGACTCCTTTCCAGAAAACCAGGTGTCAACCTGTGGGAAGAATTTACTGAGAACTTGTCATATAAAACAATGTGTCTAACCTGTGTGTTAGTTCAGCAGCAAAGACATGACTTTTTACCACTTGGCCAAATTAACCTGAAAATTAACCTGCCCTTCTGCATTTTCAGCTGCTTAGCTGTTTGGTAATAACAAGCAAAGAAAGACTACCATATAGACACAGTTGGCACATGACCAGTGCACTGAAGCCAAAGGGAGCAATGGCCTTAAGATCTATTTTTAAATCGTCTGTATTTCTCAAATTTTGGTGTAAAATTATTCCAAGATTGTAGCATGATTGTAAAAGAGGTAAATATTTTGGTAGTGAGGCCAATAAAATTACGTCATGATAATGTAAAATGTTAGTCTAGTTGTCAATGTAACAAAGGCACAGATAGTCTATAGGAGAATGGTGCAGCTATGCCAGGGCTAGCCCAAAATCAGAGGAGGACGCCAGCATTTAAAGTATTTGATACTTCTTGTTAGCATCTGCCAATCAGGATGCGCCTTTTAATTGTTCAGGATGCCATAAATGAACTTGAAGAGCCCGTCACTTTTACCAGTGAAAGAGATGTTCTTTGAAGGCTGAGATTTTAAATTGATCAGTTACTTTTCTGCAATGGAAAAATTCAGTACTCTGAACTTTTTTTTATTGAGGGTGTATTTAAATTAAAGTTGATTGATTTGCAAGTATAACCAAGTACAATGTTTTTGTGTGTGTGTGTGTCTGGCAATAGAACCTTAATCTTGTAAATAGATTTGTAAAGTAGCAATTGTGTATTTTTTTTACCTTGTATATATTGTTCACTGCAGCAGCCTAGTAGGCGTGAGAAGCCATTTTTGATGATTAAGTATTCTCCTGTTTTTTGTTAGAAAGTTAGGTTAGTGAATTGTCTTTTGGTTGGTTTTCATTTGTGTATGAAAGCATTTGGCTTCCTGGCTGAACTGATTTTTGGTAAACAGCCCAGTCCAGCCCACCAATCAGGAGATTCATCTGGTTATTGCCAGATCAATAATCACACATCTATCACAACTTCCACTTTCTTTTTTTTCTTTTTTTTTTTTTGTGTCCCGTTTGGATCTATAGCCATCAGAATTGTTGTCTTAAGGCCAAGAAAGATGCCAAGCGGATTTATTTTACCAAGTGGATCGTCATGGCCTTGCCATATTGGTCCATTTGATTGACCTTTATTATAATTATGAATTTATTTTATTTTCAGTTGCTACAAACGGGACAGACATGACTGGAGGATAGGACAGGGAGAAAGAATGAAAGAAAGAGAGGGAGAGAAAGAAAACCAAATGGGAGAAGAGACGGTGAGAAGGGGGGGAAGAAAGAAAAAAAAAAAAAAAAAGAACAAAACTCCTGGGTCACCTGTATGGAGAAAAAAAAACAGAAGCGAAAGCAAACAACAAAGAGCAACATAATAAATAAAATAAAAAAAACGGCACCATCACAATAAACTAGCTAGCAGTAGATATCAGTAGATACTAAATAATAAACGATATTGTGCAGCACGCAAGATAGACAGCGCACAATGTGCTTTGAGGCAGCAGCCAAGAAAGCTGTAATCCGCGTCTGTGAATACCCGTGTGTACACCTGTGTGCATACCTGTGTGGATCAGCATGCTTGCATTCCAAAGGTTTCTCCATGTAACGATCTGCTAGGGAGTGTGGGGAGCCACAGCCCCGTCCTCCAGGGCATGAAGCAGGTATGGAGGAGATCAAAACTCCAGACATCCAGAGGCCCCCAGAACACAAGAGACCAAGGAAGACCAACAGAGGGGCAGCCGCGCCACTGTCCCAGTAAGAGCTGAGGAGAGTCCCAGATGAGGGCTCACTCAGCAGCCGCGGAGCAGAAGCCAGGGGGAGTTGCAGTGACGCGCCCGTGAGCTCCGCCGGCAGCCAGCTGTGCCTGAGTGACCGAGCCCCAGGCCGAGAGGCCGGGGGCACCCCACCTCCGAAGTGGCCCGAGCGAGCCCCAGGCTCCAGGCCCCGATAAGCGGCCGCCAAGGAGTGAGCCGGTGTGTACCCGGACGCCCACCCCCAGACACAAAGAACCACCAACGCACCGACACCTGAGGGAGTCTGCCACTGGCAGGGGAAGTGGTGGTGGGTGGAGATAGGTCTCCAAACCTTGGAGGGCCTGAGATGTCCCCAGAGAGGTGGTGTCTGATACCCAACCTGACATATAGACACAGACATACAGGCACACACAGACACAAACATCCATTCCCACCCTCATGCTCTCATATGCACTTACTCCACACTCAACCAACATGGAGACAGACATAAAGAGACGCTGTACACACGGTCACACTCCCCAAGCGTACTCTACGAACCGGGTCTAGGTACCCTTGCCCCTGGAGGGGGGAACTGCACCCAGACCCAGGTGGTGTTACCCTTTTCCCTGCGGTGGGGAGAGGCAGACCGCCCCGACTCCGCAGCAGCAGGGAGGCCCCACACTCCAGACCGCAGTCGGACGGCCAACTCCTCCTCCTAGCCCCCCCGCTCCAGCAGGCCGCAGAGAACGGGGGTGAGAGAAGACTCCAAACCTCCCTCCACTCGCTCATTGTAGTGTTGATGCATGTGTGTTCTAAGGTGCAATTAAAACCCAGGAGGGCTTGGAGCTACCTGCCAGAGAGCAGCAGGTAAGCGCATAGTCCCTCCTGCTAGCCCTCAATGTCTACGTGTATTTAACATTGAGAGGTGGGCAACGACACCAGGGGTGGGGTGTACACCCTGATGGTAATTTGGACTCCGTGTATCGTGCCCACCCCCAAGATCCTATATGTATGCGTAATGAGAGTGTGAGTAATGTGAATGTCTAAGTTGTGGGATAAAATTGAGGCAGAGGCAGCCAGAAGGGGACGGGGGGGGGGTAGCCTCCTCTGCACCCTGGTGACATACCCCTACTCCAAGGCCCTACATGTGTGGGTGGTTGTGGTGGAGCGGGAAGAGGGAGGCAGCTGGAGATGGGGAGGGAAGGAAGGGAGGGGCAGGTGACCCCTCCCTGGGGCCAGCTCCCCCGCTGACCCCAGTAGGCACTCCCATACTCCGCGACCCGCCAGGGAAAGGGGGCCCAGGCCCATCCAGACCGGGGCCCAGCACAACTTCCACTTTCCCAAACCATCAAGCTCAGGTCGAGTCCAATCATCTTTCAACTTGCCACTTTCAAGCCAATCAGCCTCCACTTCACATACTTTAAATCTCACGGTTCCTCTGACTACTTCCCGCAACCCACCTCCTCTCCATCTCTGCTTCAACCCACCTTACTCAGAGCTCTATCCAAGTCTCTATCTTCATCACCATCACAAGCATCTCGACTCCGGGCGGGGTCCTGCCCTATAAACGATCTGGATCTATTTAGCCATCAGAGTCCAATCACCAGACGGCTTGTTTCAATTCTGTTTATCAATAAATTATGTTAAATTTATCCTAAAGATCTCCTCTTATTAAAATTTCACTCAGTGACATGGTCTTGGATTTAATGTGAGCAGTCACCCCTTTGTGCCTCTTGTCTGAAATTCCTTTTTAGTTTGTGAACAGACAGACATTTGGAGAATGTACGACTATGATAATGTTGTAGAGACCCACCCTTTGGCACATCCCAGCACACCCACTCACTTCACCAGATGCACCTTGTTTAGTTCTCTCACCTTTGATTGGGTGTGGTGCTTGTCCTCGATTGCAATCACCTGTCACACATTATATGTCACACATTATATAAGGACTGCATTCACTTTTGGCTCACTTTTTCTTCACTTCCACACGGGGCGGCAGCTGAGGTGAGGTTCTATTTGGGTTTTATTTTATGTATTGTTTAAGGGAATGAGTAACTTAAATCTGTTTTCCTGTTTTCTTTCAGCTGTGGCAGTCCATGTGTGTCTTTGTTTCCTTCCTTCTTTGCCTTATTTATTTGAGAATAAAAGGAGAACCCTGAGAATAATTCTGAATTAGATGGCTGCTTTTTCTTATTCTAACCGGATGAGCCCATGATGCTGATTGCTTCAGCCCTGAACCTTCCTTCCTTCAAAACATGGTCCTCCGAGCCGGAGCAGTGTTAGCGTCATGGATTCAAAGCAGCCATTGACTGAAGGTTTGAGAAGATCCAGTCGTGATAGTCGACCTCCTGCCTACCTGCAGCAGTATGACGTTCAGTATCCTGGAGCTAGAAGAGCTACATGTGAGACAGAGAGCCAAACTGAATGCCAGCATAGTGACAAAGACACACATGGGCCGCAGGATCCTGTCGGAGAGTCAGAAAGACAACCAGAGACATCCCCTGCTCCTTTACCCACCAACCAAGATGAGGTCATGAGGGAACTCCTGACAACAATGAGGGAGATTAGGCAATTTATGATTCAATCATCTCCTTCCCATTCTCGTAGCTCCAGATCTTCCATTCGCACAGTCTCATCTGATGGAATCAAAGCTTCTGTATGCAGTTTACGAGCCAGTCCTCAAACACATCAACGACATGAGCAGCTCCCAGTGATTGATACAGTAACCTGTCAATCACCCTTCCAGCCCCCGCAGATTAGCCGTCAGTCTGGCTTAGTTACAGCTGCCAGCCCTCCTTTACCTAATTCAACAATACTAGATGCTGCTATCCCTTCAACTGGTTTGCCTAGACCAGTCCTTGCTACAGAAGATGAGACTCCCTTTGATTTCCTGGCCTTATCACGGCAGGATCCCCACCAGATCTCATGTGTTCAACCTGCTGTTCCTTTAGCTGAAGACCCTGTTCAACCTCTCATTCGCATATCTGACCACAAGCATTGCCCTCCTCTAGAGCAGCAACCAGCTACATCCAATGCCTCATATGACCAGAAACCTTTGATACCTGGTACTGCTAGCTCGGGTCACTCCTCTAGCACGAGAACACATGTATATAAGCTTGAAGGTCCTTCGTTTCCAGACCTTAGTAGAGAAGACGAAATGCAATACAGGATGTTACTAGTGATGGGTCGTTCGCGAACGAAATGGCTCTTAGAGCCGGCTCTTTGACGTGAACGACGCGAGCCGGCTCCTTGACGCGAGCCGGCTCCTTATCGCGAGCCGTCACGTGGGGTTTTTTTCTTTCTTTCTCTCACCCTCTCCCTCTCGCACTTTTTTTCCGCTTCACTCTGCACGCGAGCCTTGTGCTTTACGCTGGGCAGAGGGGGGAGGGGCGGTAGTTACACTCAGTAGCACACGAACAGATCCAGAGGGAGAGAGAGAGAAAGAGAGCCAGGGACAACAACGTCACATTAGAAAGGTATAGTAATCATCCACAACTATTTTTGGTTGCAGATGATAAAGGATTCAGAAAGTTTATTCATGCAGGCCCATATGACAGAGAATATGCATGTTCTTTTTGTTTTAATATTATAATTTATATTTAATTGTGTTGTGGTTTGCAGTGTTTTGTGTTGTTTTCACTTTAAATTTGTAAAAGGAAAAAGCTGAAAATTTAAATAGTTAAAAGTTGAAATGTGAATAGTTGATTTTTGTATTATATGATTTATTTATTACATTTTATGTGGAGTGAATAAATAAAAGTATATTTACGGTGGCCCCTAGAGACAAAGCACATATAAACTTCAAATCACGTACGAACTCTGAAGCATGTACAAACTCCAAAACACGTAAAAACTCCAAAACACGTAAAAACACGTACAAACTCCAAAACACGTAAAAACTCAGAAGCACATAAAAACTCAAAACACGTACAAAAGATAACAGAAGTGCTCCAGGATGCTGGGCGCAATGTTGAGCTTTTGTTGTCTTGTGGCTACACAAGCCAGCAAGTACCAACGACCGGATTTGGTGTGTGGTAGTAACAGGTAAATGAACTTTTTTTTAAATTATTTGAATATATATGAGTGCCTGTGTATAAATACACAAACAATACACACATGCTTTCAATTGTGTAATTTAAGTGATCTAGTAGCTCTGCTTTGGAAGTTCAGTTCATGCTAGAAATGTGTTTTGGAGTTTGTACGTGTTTTGTCTCTAGGGGCCACCGCATATATTTATATAAAAACATATATAAATAAAACCACTTTTTTTTACGTTAGTAATTCCTTTTGTGTATAATTTTATATTATTGTTAATAATAAATTAATTAAAGCAACAAAACAAGCTGAAGAGCCGGTTCGGAGCCGAAAGAGCCGGCTCTTTTTAGTGAGCCGAACCGAAAGAGCCGGATCTCTAAAAAGAGCCGGAAATCCCATCACTAGATGTTACGGATGGCCCTTACAAACCTTCTTGATCCTCATGAGACAGAGCACTTCAAATATCACGTCCTTCTTGATCACCTCAAAGTAGACCAAGCTAAACGATTAGCTCTTGCCTTTTCCTACGCTCCTGACCCATACACACAAGCCATCAAAGCCCTTGATGAGCGTTATGGGCAACCAAGACAGCTGGCATTGAAAGAGCTAAAGAATATACTGGAACTGCCTCCTATCAGAGCAGGTGATGGTCAGAGCCTTGATAATTTTGCTCTTCGAGTACAGGCTTTAGTTGGGTTGCTTAGCACTATGGGAGAACAAGGACGTGCAGAACTAGATTGTGGCTCCCATGTCGATCGCTTGTTAGCGAAGTTGCCTGCAGAGCATTTCAGTCGCTTCAAACGGCATGTTTACAGGGAACAGGGAGAAATGACGTATACTTTGCCTTTGTTCTCATCCTGGTTGCAAATGGAATGCAAGTGTCAACCAAGGAAGGCCAGTCCTGTTTCATCCTTCAACCAGCCACGACCTTCCCGTAAGTACACCTCTCCACTTACAACAATATTACATGGGGCAAATACATCTGATGATCCTGTACAGGCAGCACAACCCATCATAACTAAGGCAACATGTGCATATTGCCGCTCACCTGAACACCACATTAGTAAGTGTCCCGAGTTCATTCAGAAGTTCAAGTTCAAGTTCAAGTTCAACTTTATTGTCACTTCAACCATATACAGTTTAAAAATACACAGTGAGGCGAAACAACGTTCCTCCAGGAACCAAGGTGCTACAAGACAAGTTAGTGCAAAAAAAATAATAATATATAATATATCTAGTAATAATATTGTGCAAAAGAGCATTTACAGGTTGGTGTGTGCGATGGTTTGGTGGTGTAGGTCAGTGTGTTTGCGCTTTGTGTTGGTTAGTCAGTCCAGACTCAATGTTTTGAGGTATTTGAGTTAAGCTGAGTGATAATGTTAGTGTATGTGTGTGTGTGCGTGTTTATCAGTCAGTCCCTTTTTGCTGAGGAGACGGATGGCTTGTGGAAAAAAGCTGTTGCACAGTCTGGATGTGCGTGCCCGAATGCTTCGGTACCTTTTTCCAGATGGCAGGAGTGTAAAGAGTGTGTGAGAGGGGTGTGTCCGATCAGCCACAATGCTGGTGGCTTTGCGAATGCAGCGTGTGGTGTAGATGTCCTCAATAGAGGGTAGAGAGACCCCGATGATCTTCTCTGCTGTTCCCACTATCCGCTGTAGGGTCTTGCGGTCTGATATGGCACAGCTCCCAAACCAGACAGTGATGCAGCCGCTCAGGATGCTCTCAATAGTTCCTCTATAGAAGGTGGTCAGGATCGGTGGTGGAAGCCGGGCCTTTCTCAGTCTTCTCAGAAAGAAGAGACGCTGTTGGGCTTTCTTGTGCAGGGAGCTGGTGTTGAGGGACCAGCCGAGGTCCTTCTCCAGGTGTACACCCAGGAATTTGGTGCTGTCAACGATCTCCACAGAGGAGCCGTTGATGCTCAGCGGTGAGTGGTCGCCTCGTGTCCTCCTAAAGTCAACAACCATCTCTTTTGTCTTGTCAACATTCAGAGACAGGTTGTTGTCCTTACACCAGTCCGTTAGTCTCTGCACTTCCTCTCTGTACGCTGACTCGTCGTTCTTGCTAATGAGACCCACCACGGTCGTGTCATCAGCGAATTTAATGATGTGACTTGAACTGTGTGTTGCTACACAGTCATGAGTCAGCAGTGTGAACAGCAGAGGACTGAGCACACAGCCTTGTGGGGCCCCAGTGCTCAGTGTGGTGGTGCTGGAGGTGCAGTTCCCGATCCGTACTGACTGAGGCCTTCCGGTCAGAAAGTCCAGGATCCAGTTGCAGAGGGAGGTGTTCAGGCCTAACAGGCTCAGCTTTCCGATCAGTTGTTGGGGGATGATCGTGTTAAATGCTGAGCTGAAATCTATGTACAGCATTCGGACGTGTGAGTCCTTCTTGTCCAAGTGTGTCAGGGCAAGATGGAGTGCAGTGGAGATGGCGTCGTCCGTTGAGCGGTTATGGCGGTATGCAAATTGCATTGGGTCCAGTGAGGGGGGCAGCAGGGTCTTGATGTGTCTCATGACGAGCCGTTCGAAGCACTTCATGATGGTGGGTGTAAGTGCGATAGGGCGGTAGTCATTGAGACAGGACACAGAAGACTTCTTGGGCACGGGGACGATGGTGGTGGCCTTGAAGCACGTGGGGACAACGGCACTGCTCAGAGAGATGTTGAAGATGTCGGTGAGAACATTTGCCAGCTGATCAGCACATTCTCTGAGCACTCTGCCTGGGATGTTGTCTGGTCCAGCAGCTTTACATGGATTGACTCTGCGTAGAGTTTTCCTCACCTCAGCTGTAGTGAGACACAGGACCTGGTCGTTCGGAGGAGGGGTGGTCTTCCTCGCCGCCACGTCGTTCTGCCTGTCGAACCGAGCATAGAAGTTGTTAAGCACATCTGGGAGGGAGCCGTCACTGTCACAGGCAGGTGGTGTCGTCCTGTAGTTAGCGATGGCTTGTAAGCCCTGCCACATGCGTCGTGTGTCGCCGCTGTCCTTAAAGTGGTTGTGGATTCTCTGGGCGTGTGCGCGCTTCGCCTCTCTGATGGCCCGAGAAAGTTCAGCCCTCGCTCTTCTAAGCGCCACCTTATCTCCCTCTTTGAAGGCAGAGTCTCGGGTCCTTAGAAGTGCACGCACTTCCGCAGTAATCCACGGTTTCTGGTTGGGTCGTGAGATGATGATCTTGGAGACAGTGACGTCATCGGTGCACTTGTTGATATAGCTGGACACTGATGATGTGTACTCCTCCAAGTCAGTGAAGTCGCCGTAAGTTGCAGCCTCTCTAAACATGTTCCAGTCAGTGCTCTCAAAACAGTCCTGAAGAGCAGAGATGGCTCCTGCTGGCCAGGTTTTCACCTGCTTCAGAACCGGTTTTGATCGCCTGACGAGTGGTCTGTATGCTGGAATTAGCATAACAGAGATGTGGTCTGAGTAGCCGAGGTGGGGGCGGGGCTCTGCCCGATATGCGCCGGGGATGTTTGTGTAAACAAGATCCAGCGTGTTTTCTCCCCTCGTTGCAAAGTCCACATACTGATGGAATCTAGGAAGCACTGACTTGAGATTTGCATGGTTGAAGTCCCCAGCAACAATAAACAGTCCATCCGGGTGTGTATTTTGCAGTTCACTGATCTTTGTATACAATTCCCATAGCGCTTCCTTAGCATTAGCGCTAGGTGGAATGTACACTCCGATAATGAAAACAGTGGTGAATTCCCGTGGTAAGTAAAAAGGTCTGCATCTAACAGTCACAAACTCCACCAGCGATGAGCAATAACTAGAGACTAGCACAGAGTTCTTGCACCATTTCTCGTTGATGTAAACACACAAGCCGCCACCGCGAGTCTTACCGCACAGAGCTGCATTTCTGTCGGCGCGAAACGAGGCCAGCCCGTTTAGCTGAATAGCGGCGTCCGGTACTCTTTCGCTGAGCCATGTTTCCGTGAAAACAAAGACACAGCAGTCTCTAATCTCACGCTGTGTGGCCTGCTGGAGTCGGATGTAATCCAGTTTGTTATCCAGGGAGCAGACGTTGGATAAGATGATGGACGGTAGAGCCGGCCGGCTAGGGTTTGTTTTTAGCCTAGCACAGACTCCCGCCCGCTTGCCGCGCTTCCGCTTCCTCGCGCAACGCTTCCGATGTCTCCACCTCCGTCCGCCGGCATCAGGCAACGCCGAGGCTTCGAGGCCTGGTTCGCGGAGCAAGCCGAGTTCACGCAGCGTTTCCCGCAGCCCCTCCTGGATGTCGTCAACTAGGTTATTTAGGTTGAAAAGTGTCTGGCTGTTGTATGCACGAACACCGACACCAGTTGCGACGTTATCCATACATAGTGCAAAATAAGCACGCTACACACAAAAACGTAAACAATAAACAATGCAGCACCAGTTTTGGCTCCGGAGTGGCCGCTGCGTGCTACTGCCGCGCCGCCAGAAGACAAAGGATGAGAAAATAAACTGGATAAAAGCAAACAAACGGTGTTGGCGTTGTGCTAGGACTCATCAGGCCGCAAAGTGTGACCTGAGGAAAGCATGTGCCACCTGTATGGGACTACATCTACAGATCCTATGTGATGTAAATAAGAGATCTAAAACTGAAACTAATCCTGTAGTGAGGACACTGTACTTTGATAGACCTAGTGACTGTCCTAGTGTCCTTTTAAAGGTTGTGAAAGTGCTCCTGCGAAACGGCAAAAGAACCCTTGAAACATATGCAGTACTTGACGATGGCTCCCAGCGTACCATTCTTCTGACATCAGCTGCACAGCATCTCAACCTAACTGGGGAAGCAGAGAGATTATCACTTAGAACGGTCCGTCAAGAAGTTGAAACTATTCATGGTTCTTCCGTAAGTTTCAAAATCTCACCCATCGCACACCCAGAGAAAACCTACACAATTAATAATGCCTTCACTGCAAGTCACCTAGCACTTTCAGACCACACCTACCCTGTATCATCTCTCCAACGGAGATACAAGCATCTTCAAGGTATCCCATTACCCATTATTAATAAAGCAGCGCCACTCCTGCTCATAGGCTCAGATCATACTCACCTCATCACGCCTAATGCTCCATTGAGGCAGGGACCATATGGGTCTCCTGCAGGAGTTAAAACCCAATTAGGATGGACACTTCAAGGTCCGATCACAGATTTTCAGCCCCAGAGCAGTACAGAGCATGTGCAGTGTTTGTTCACATCTCTCAGTTCATCTGCAGATGTACTGCGTTATCATGTTGAGAAGCTATGGCAACTAGACACTTTACCTGAATACAGTGAGAAATCTGTGATCCGTTCAAAGCAAGATCAACTGGCACTGGAACTCCTTGAACAGGCCACAAAAAGGGTTGAGATCAATGGTGTTAATCGCTACGCCACTCCTCTTCTTCGGATGGCAAACTTTCCTCCTTTGAATGTCCCTCCAACTGTAGTCATGTCTAGACTCCGCAACACTGAGGCTCGGTTAGCTAAAGATCCTGACAAAGCCATGTCTTACAAGGATCAGATTTTAAAATTGGAGCAGGCAGGCTATGTAGTCAAACTTAGCCCGGAGGAGATGCACAATAGCAAAGAAACCTGGTATATTCCTCATCATATGACAAGTCACAACAATAAAGATCGCATAGTCTTTGACTGCTCTTTCACATTTCAAGGTCAGTGTCTCAATAAGTACCTATTGCCAGGACCAATCCTAGGCCCAACACTTCTCGGTGTTTTGTTGCGTTTTAGGCAACATTCAGTGGCAATAAGTGGCGACATCAAAGGCTTGTTTCACCAAGTCCGTCTTCTGCCTCCTGATAAACCACTCCTCCGATTCCTGTGGCGTGACATGAACAAAGCAGCTCCCCCTTCAGTGTATGAGTGGCAGGTACTCCCCTTTGGTACGACCTGCAGCCCTTGTTGTGCAATCTATGCACTGCAGAAACATGTGAAGGAATATCAATCTGACAAAGATGTGCAGTCTTCAGTAATGCAGTGTTTCTATGTTGATAACTGCTTGCAGAGTTTTCCATCAGCAGAGTTAGCTCGAACACTCCTAGACAAATTAAGAAACCATCTATCAGAAGGAGGCTTCGACCTTCGCCAGTGGGCCAGCAATAATCCTGTTGTGATTAGCCATCTACCATCTGAGGTAAGAACGGCAAGTAATGAACTTTGCCTGACTGAAGACAAGCCATCTGGCCCACATGAACGCACATTAGGATTATTGTGGAATTGTGAGATTGATTTGTTTGCCTATAAATACAGAACTCTAGCCTCACACCCCACCACAATGCGTCGTATCTATGCAGTACTTGCTCGTCTGTATGACCCATTAGGCTACTTACTCCCATTCACAACACGCGCCAAAACCTTGGTGCAAGAGCTATGGAGAAAAGAGAGAGATTGGGACGACCCTTCCCTTCCACACGACCTCTTAGAGGCATGGAAGTCCTGGGAAGAAGAACTTTGTTATCTCCCACAAATTGCCATCCCACATTGCTATACTTCTAAGGAAATGGATGTTTCTACCACAGTTCGAGACATTCATATCTTCTGTGACGCTTCAGAGCGAGCATATGGTGCTGTCGCATATTTGAGATCAGATGATCTTGAAGGCCATGTAGAACTGAGTTTCTTGTTAGCTCGCTCACGTGTTGCTCCTAAACGGCATTTAACAATACCCAGACTGGAGCTATGCGCAGCCCTACTAGGCGCACGCCTCTGTGAGCTCATACAAACAGAACTCACCTTACCAGTCAGGACTACCACCCTTTGGTCTGACTCGACAACTGTACTTCACTGGCTTCAGTCAGATTCCTGCCGTTTCAAGGTATTCGTAGGAGCCAGAGTCTCAGAAATTCAAAACCTCACAAACAGCCAAGACTGGAGATACATCAATTCAGCCACAAATCCTGCTGATGATGTTACGAGAGGTAAATCCCTGAAAGAGTTCCTTAGCTCAAACAGGTGGACCGAGGGTCCCTCGTTTCTGCATGAACCTCCAAATAACTGGCCCACAGTTACAGATCTCCATCCTGATGATGATCAGACTGAGTTAAAGAAAGCCTACTTCTTTGGTATTGTCAGTATACCCTCCCATACATACACACCCAGCTTTAGAACGTATCAAGAGCTATTGGATTTCACGGCTCGTTCACTCTCCAACCAAAAGGGTAACATTCCTTCTGCAGCTGATTATCAAACAGCAGAACAAGAAATCCTTCATCAGGCACAACTGGACAGTTTCGGCGAAGATTTAGCCCGTTTACAGTCAGACAAACCCCTCTCATCCGACAGCCGTCTATTGTGTTTGTCACCAGTGTTGTGCAGGAATTCTGGACTTATCCATGTAGGAGGCCGACTACGGCAAAGCCCAGACTTGGAATTGAATGTCATTCACCCAATAGTACTTGATCCTGCTCATCCAGTGACCAAACTGATCATACAAAATTATGATGACAAACTGCATCATGCTGGTTCAGAAAGACTTTTTGCTGAACTACGTCGGAAATTCTGGATTCTCAGAGGAAGGGAAGCCGTACGCAGGCATCAGTATAGCTGTGTCGCATGTCAGAAATGGAGAGCACAGCCCATCATTCCAAAAATGTCAGACTTGCCTGCTGCTCGTCTTAGGTTATTCAAACCACCTTTCTACTCCACAGGAATAGACTGCTTTGGACCATACAAGGTCAAGACCGGCCGCAGATCGGAGAAAAGGTGGGGAATAATATTCAAATGTCTCACCACTCGGTGTATACATCTTGACCTCCTAAACAGCATGGATACAGACTCCTTCCTCATGGCCCTCCAGCGATTCATTTCTCGACGAGGAACACCCCTGGAAATTATATGTGATCAAGGAACTAACTTCAAAGGAGGAGATAAGGAACTACGGGCAGCTTTTAACAACCTTGCTCCGACTCTACAGCCGGTCCTGATGACTAAAAGAATCCATTTCAAATTCAATCCCCCGCATGCACCCCATTTCGGTGGAACCTGGGAGAGGGAGATAAGTTCTGTGAAGAATGCTCTGAAGAGAACCATTGGTGCACAAATGGTCACTGAAGAGGTCTTAAGAACAGTCCTAATTGAGATTGAAGGCATTCTGAACTCAAAACCCCTAGGCTATGTATCCTCAGACATTGCGGATATTGATCCCATAACCCCAAACCTTCTCATTATGGGCCGACATGATTCGTCACTTCCCTTAGTATCCTATTCTGATTCTGACCTCCTAGGTCGACGACGATGGCGACATGCACAAATATTGGCAGATCACTTCTGGCGGCACTTCATAAAAGACTATCTACCATCCCTCCAAAGAAGACCCAAATGGCAGAAGGAGAACCCAGATCTCACATTGAACTCTGTTGTCATGATTATGGATTCACACCTTCCACGTGCCCTTTGGCCTGTAGGGAGAGTGACACGCTTGCTGAAAAGCCCAGATGACCGCATCAGAACTGTGGAGGTCTTAGTACAGGATAAAATCTATATCCGCCCTGTCTCCTGTCTGATCCCCCTGCCCCCGCTTCCTGACGAAGATCGATCCTGACCATATCAACATATTTCTCTCTAGAAAATATGGGGGCGGCTGTTGTAGAGACCCACCCTTTGGCACATCCCAGCACACCCACTCACTTCACCAGATGCACCTTGTTTAGTTCTCTCACCTTTGATTGGGTGTGGTGCTTGTCCTCGATTGCAATCACCTGTCACACATTATATGTCACACATTATATAAGGACTGCATTCACTTTTGGCTCACTTTTTCTTCACTTCCACACGGGGCGGCAGCTGAGGTGAGGTTCTATTTGGGTTTTATTTTATGTATTGTTTAAGGGAATGAGTAACTTAAATCTGTTTTCCTGTTTTCTTTCAGCTGTGGCAGTCCATGTGTGTCTTTGTTTCCTTCCTTCTTTGCCTTATTTATTTGAGAATAAAAGGAGAACCCTGAGAATAATTCTGAATTAGATGGCTGCTTTTTCTTATTCTAACCGGATGAGCCCATGATGCTGATTGCTTCAGCCCTGAACCTTCCTTCCTTCAAAACAGATAAAGTCTAAAAGGTTGAGCTCAGGTACAAAGCAGAGTTAATTGTGTCACTGCCTGGGGCTGGGACAGGTTTAGAAACACAGTCACGCAACCTCGAATCGCACTACAAATTCTTTATATCACCTTTTATTTAGACACATAGCTGTCACTATTCTGTACTTTAGTTTAGGCAGGAAGTTATTTGCATTCAGATTTTCCATTGTACTTTAGTAACCAAAGAGAAACACAGTGATTGAATGATTTAGTTTAGAATTTGAATTGGCAACACTGATAAAACCAGCATTTTGCTTCTATTAGTCTTAAGTCAGTTTGTGATTCTTGGTAAATGTTTGTGATTCTTATATCTTGTGTTTGAGCAATAAATATTCTTCCTAAAACCAACAACATCTGATATGTCTTTTCCCTTCACCCTAGTCAGTCAAAGTAGATAAGTAAAGAGGAGTGTCACAAGGAATGCAGTCCAACCAATAAAAGCCTTTAGGGTGAGGTTCACCTATTTCCAGGGAAATCGAATCATGAAGTGTGCAAAGAATAACAATACTTTTTTTTTTTGGCAGTTCTGCATCGCTATCATTCCCAATTCTGGGGTGATCCAGCCATAGTGTATGAGGTGCAAGAAAATAAAATGAACAAACGCGATTTTTATTTTTTTTAATTAAGTACAGCACCTTTCCAGACATTGCTTGTGGTGTCAAAAAAAGGGAGAGCTAAATACAAAAAAAGTACAGTTAACTAATGCTGACACTGACAATACAAAGAGTCTTTCTCCATCAGTTTTGTGTGTATATATTGCTACTCTTGGTATGTCTGGATAAGACCCTGACAAACATTAAAAAAATAATCAAAGCCACGATCACATAGCCAACCGGTTTACTTGTTCCATGTGTGACAGGGCTGTAGTATACTGTAATGCAATGTATGGTAAACTGTATAGGGTCCCTTTCCTTTCATCCAAAATGTCTACCTACTTAATTTTACAGAGGTAAACTGATCCATTATCCAGACTGAAACCAGCATGGAGTGGTTCAGTGAAGGTTGTGTTCACGGTGTACAGGTGGGTAACTGTATCAGGAGAGACTTTAAAGAAGGACAAAATCCCTGCCGGCCAGTCCAGGTAAACTCCTATGATAGGACTATAAAGTGCTGCAAAGTTTATACAGGAATTGTTATGATAAAAACAACCATCATTCATCCAGCACCAAGACTTTTCATTCTTTCCCAATGAATAGTCAGAGGCAAAGTCTCCCTCCCGGTCAATGCTTTTATATGCCACTCCAACGTTAGCATGAGAACACTTAGCCTCCCAGTAATGGCGACCTGTCAGACCTTCTTCACAGAGAACCTGGAGGGTATTAAATCTGTCTGGATGATCAGGATATGGTTGCTTTTCTGGGGCATATTCTGCCATTCTGTTCTCCTTGGTTAAAATAATATTCACACCTGCTGTGTTTGGGTCAAGTGTTAGGTCACAGGCAACTGGAATCAGAGCATGCAAAAACAATTAATTACTTGTAATAGTAATATTATGTAAGTATGGTTCTTCATCTCTGGTTATTGTATCATCAAACTTTAAAAAAAAGCTAGGTTATTTAGTATTTATACATTTCCCCAAGTCCCTGTTCATACAATTGACATGCTGTGTAAACTGTTTACGTGAACATTCATTTTGCATAGTTCTTTCCTGGTTGTTATTCTTGTTGTTTTACATTAAATGTTTTAACTTTGATGCATGAGGAATGTGGATTGTATCTGATTGCCCTTATACCAGTTGAGTTAACAGATCTGGAATAAATGAAAGCCACTTTTATACAGAACATTGTCCCTTGGCCACAGAAAAAGCTCTAATTTGGATATGACTTTAAACTATAGACTATCATTGATTAAGCACAAGGCCGCATTGGACTTTACACTTTCGTGATGTAGAAAATATTATTTATAATAAATCACCATTGTTCATTTTTGTATATTCATCCTGATTTGGAAAATGTTTAGGGACTTGTAAACACTTGCAAATATAACTGCATGGATGCAAATCACATGTAGCATGTAACATTTCAGGAACAAGAAAAGGTTTTCTTACACTGTCTCAGCAGCTTCAGGTCAACCCAGCATTCTGCGTTTTGGTCCACACTGATGGGAATAATGATAAAAATCAACTTGCAAACATTATTATAATATTATCAAGTATAAAACTGTGTTTGTTATTGGTTTTCCATACTTGAGTTTTTCCAGACTGCAGCATGAATCCCTCTGTTTTTCCTTCAGCATCTGGACTATGTCATCAGTGAGATTATTAAAGCTGAGGTCCAGATCTTTGAGACTGCAGGGTTTCAAGTTTAGAGCTGAGACCAAAGAGGAGCCTCCATCGTCTGTCACTTTACAAAATGATAGCCTACAGAAAGCAAACAATGAGTGGTAGATGCTCTCATCAGTGCCAAGTTTGACTTTCTGTCATAACACAAGTGCCATTTCATAGCTTTTTCTCAGTGTCCCTTTGGACAGCACTTTGTGCCTCTCACTTTTTTTGAGTGATATCAAATGATTAGATTGCAAAAATTATTGCAAAAAAGTGTTATGCTTAAGTTCAATAAGGAAGACCTGCAGTCACACATCTGTCTGCTTCCCATGCGTTTGGTGGCTAATCTAAGCTTACGTCACTTTCACTTTCCCACGCTGTCAAGCTCATTGCGACATTACAGACTAGTCCGATCATGTTTCTGCGCACCTTCTTGAGGCCAATCAGCCTCAAATCCACGTACTTAACTGAGCAAATTTAACTGAACGTTAAATTAGCTGATTTCTGTATATCAGTAAATCATGTTCAGTTCCTTCTAATTATCTCTCATTTTTGAAATGCAACTCAACTGTACCGTATATTCAGTTTCTGTCACGGTCCGCTGTGACGGACCGAGTGGAGAGTGCGTGGAGGACTCAGGTGCAGACACGAGTGATAAGGAAGTGAACTTAAACAAAAGCGAGCCTTTTATTGTGGCTGATGAATACAAAAGAAGCAAACCAGAATAAGGGCAGCACAAGAGCAATAACTAAACAGAAACCTAAACTGGGAATAAACTAAGGTAAGGCTATGACTTGGAATACAATAGACCGGGCATGGAAACACGGAGGGTGGGAACACAGACGACGCGACACAGACTGTACGAAACACAGAGACTAAATACACATGAGGGATGATCAGGGGAAGTGGATGCACACGGGGAACACAGGTGACACTGATAATCATAACAAGACACGGCAGGAGTGAACGTAACACTGATGGGAGATGGGCAAAGTAAAGCAGGAAGTACACAGAGGTTCAAACAGGAGGAGAGAGAGCACAGGGAGAACGCAGACATAACGGGCTGGGGAAAACATAGAATAAAGCACAAAGAGAGACGAGGGCTCATAAATACACAGAGGGGCACACAGGGGGTAAGAGTCACGAAGGGAAAACACATAAGGAACAACGTAACAGATCAACCCAGGAAGCATGGCCTAAATAAAGAACAAAATACAAAAATACATGAAAACTAAGAATACTGGGCCCACATGGCCCAGGACCATGACACCACCCCCCCCCCCTAAAGGGCTGGCTCCCGACAGCCCAAACCCGAGAAACAAAACACAAGCGAAACAGAAAACACCCCACCCAGGGCGGGAGGCGGGGGACCAGGACGGAGGGAACAAAACGAACCAAAAACAAGGAGCACGAGAACAAAACTGAGTCCACAAATACACAAAAGAGTCCAGAACAGGAAGGCGAATGTCCAAAGAGGCCCGAAGGCCAACCCGAGAGGCGACAACACAAAAGTCCAGTCCAACCGTTCCGGAGGCCGGCCACGGGAAAGGTGGCCACGGTGACAGAACAGATCCGGAGGCCGACCGCGCGGAAGGCAGCGGCGGCGGCGAAGGCGGAGCAGTTCGGGGGGCCGGCCGCGCGGAAGGCAGCGGCGGCGGCGAAGCAGTTCGGGGGGCCGGCAGTGCGCAAGGCGGCGGCGAAGCAGTTCAGGGGGCCGGCAGTGCGCAAGGCGGCGGCGAAGCAGTTCAGGGGGCCGGCAGTGCGCAAGGCAGCGGCGGCTCTCCAGTGTCAGGCGTACTGGCCGAGGCCCGGTGGGCACGGGACCAGTCGAGGCGGGACCAGACGAAGCACAGGCTGAGGCGGGACCAGACGAAGCACAGGCTGAGGCAGACGAAGACTCTGAGGCAGACGAAGACTCTGAGGCTGCAGCAGACGAAGACTCTGAGGCTGCAGCAGCGGCTGACGAAGACTCTGAGGCTGGAGCTGCGGCTGACGAAGACTCTGAGGCTGGAGCTGCGGCTGACGAAGACTCTGGGGCTGGGCCAGGCGACGACTCTGGGGCTGCAGCAGGCGAAGCACAGGCTGGAGCTGCAGCAGGCGAAGCAGAGGCGGAGGCTGGACCAGGCGTGGCCGAAGCAGGAGCTGGTGCTGAGGCTGGACCAGGCGTAGCAGAAGCAGAAGGTGGCTGGATGGGCGGCTCGGGCCCTCCAGCTGACGTGGCATGGTGCTGGACGGGCTCCTCGGGCCCCCCAGCTGACGTGGCATGGTGCTGGACGGGCTCCTCGGGCCCTCCAGCTGACGTGGCATGGTGCTGGACGGGCCCCTCGGACCCTCCAGCGGAGACAGGCGGCTGAACGGGCCCCTCGGACCCTCCAGCTGACGTGGCGTGGGACTGGACGGGCTCCTCGGGCCCCCCAGCTGACGTGGCATGAGGCTGAACGGGCCCCTCGGACCCTCCAGCGGAGACGGGAGGCTGAACGGGCCCCTCGGACCCTCCAGCGGAGACGGGAGGCTGAACGGGCCCCTCGGACCCTCCAGCTGACGTGGCATCTGAGGAGGCCCTGGGGAGAGTCTTAAGCTCAGAAGCGACTGGTGAGGCAGCACATAGAACACTGTTAGCATGACAAGCTTTGAAAACATAATTTCTCAGGTCATGAACACTTTCGGTAACTCGAGTAGTAGATGCCAACTCCCTGTCGGTATTGTCAACACAATAGTTCATGGTAGGATTGCACATAAGTCCGTAGCTGGATTCAGAGTCACATAAAGAGGCAGGCATGCTTATGGCTGGCCTAACAGTCTGCGACCGAGAAGCAGTAGCATCAGAGCTCACGTTCCTGTGCATTTGGTCTTGAGCACTGTCTGCAATCCCACCATCAGGGAATACAGAACTAGACTCCACTACGATCTGCACGCGGGGGTAACACTCCGTCTCGGCTGTACGAGTTTGCTGCAGTAGATAACAGTCTGAGGCGGAGAGAAAGCTCACGCCATTCCTAGCAGGCTCAGAAGCAGACTGTACAGCCGACGTGTGAACCCCTTTCGCTGTCTCATGAACCTGGGCTTCATGTGGTACGACTATGAGAGCAACGCTAGAAAAAGTCCTGGATTCTACAGAGACAAGAACATGGTCTGTGGTTTCGTTGTGTGCTCCTTCAAAACAGTTACACACAGTTCTTTCAGCTCTGGAGCCCAATTCCGTTATAGTCTCCGGTCCCGGCAAATCAACACTCATCTCACTCTGCTTCATAGAAGGGACGTGAGGCGCAAAAACGCGGTCACTCACCGGAGTTAGTGCGGTGCAACGGCGGCGCCGGCGCCGCCCCCTTCTGGTAGCTGGCGCGATGGGCGCTGATGCCACCACTGCAGAGGGTGGCGTAGCGGCAACATCCTCCTCTGCCCATATCCTCGCTAACGGCGAGGCAGGGGAAGCGAAGTCTGAGCGGGTTGGAGACGGCGAGCGGCTGGTAGGCGGTGCAGCAGGTGAGAGTTCCTCCTCTGGGATGAGCCAGGGTTTCCACCGGAGCTCGTCCTCCCGATAAGCCCGTAACACCTGCTGACGCTCATCGTCCCCGAAGTCTATGGCCTCCACCGCCTCCGTGTGCCGGTTAGTGCAGCATGACGGTGGCGGAAACGAGGAAGCCGATCCACGGTGAGGCGATGGCTGAGTGGAAGTGGGCCTCAGCGTTCCCCCTGTCGCAGCCTCTGGCTCATGAGGCAGCGGCGCCGACACCCGTTTACGGGGTGGAGGTGTGGGTGCTGAGGCGGCATCCAGGACCCTCTGGGCCAGCGCACGGGCACGAAGTTCCTCCTTCAGGGGGCCCAGGGAGTCAAATGCCTCGACGAGGCGGGGGAGCTGTCGCAACCGCGGCTCCCGCAACATAATGGCGTCCACGGCCGCCAATCCCGTGGAAACCACTCTCGGATCCGTGCATCCGATGATGCGATCCATAACGCGGCAGAGCCTGTTCAGCTCCTCTCCCACCTCCTCCGAAATGTCCGCTGAGTCCGACATGGTCGCGTCGTACTGTCACGGTCCGCTGTGACGGACCGAGTGGAGAGTGCGTGGAGGACTCAGGTGCAGACACGAGTGATAAGGAAGTGAACTTAAACAAAAGCGAGCCTTTTATTGTGGCTGATGAATACAAAAGAAGCAAACCAGAATAAGGGCAGCACAAGAGCAATAACTAAACAGAAACCTAAACTGGGAATAAACTAAGGTAAGGCTATGACTTGGAATACAATAGACCGGGCATGGAAACACGGAGGGTGGGAACACAGACGACGCGACACAGACTGTACGAAACACAGAGACTAAATACACATGAGGGATGATCAGGGGAAGTGGATGCACACGGGGAACACAGGTGACACTGATAATCATAACAAGACACGGCAGGAGTGAACGTAACACTGATGGGAGATGGGCAAAGTAAAGCAGGAAGTACACAGAGGTTCAAACAGGAGGAGAGAGAGCACGGGGAGAACGCAGACATAACGGGCTGGGGAAAACATAGAATAAAGCACAAAGAGAGACGAGGGCTCATAAATACACAGAGGGGCACACAGGGGGTAAGAGTCACGAAGGGAAAACACATAAGGAACAACGTAACAGATCAACCCAGGAAGCATGGCCTAAATAAAGAACAAAATACAAAAATACATGAAAACTAAGAATACTGGGCCCACATGGCCCAGGACCATGACAGTTTCTCTTTTTAAAAAGCATGACCTTTTGTCTGAGTTATTTTTTGTACTAACTTGAGTGTTTTTAAACCTGTCAGTGCATTGCACAGTGCCAGCACCCCCGAGTCTTGTAGGTCATTGTAGCTCAGGTCCAACTCTTTCAGGTGGGGAGGTCTGGAGCTGAGTGCTGAGGCCAGCATTTCACAGCCTTTCTCTGTGACTTTGTTGTGAGTGAGACTGGATGGAAAATGTTGCGATACAATAATTACCAAAATATTTGAAATAGATGAAAGAAAACATTACTGTGACAATAATTCTCATTTTTCCTCATATACAGTTCTTAACACATTTATTAGACTGTGTGAGAGGTTTATGCCACAGCTGCAGTGGTAACTATATCTTTATTAAAAATTATAATCATATCTTTTTTAATGCTTGTGTAATGGTGTAATCCACCAGTATGCAAAAGCACTTTAATCAAAATGACATTTTAATGCTAATATACAATCATTGCTATTATCCATGAATTTAAAAACTACCTTATTTTATTTTTTTTCTAATTATTGTGCCATGTTACAATTATTACTTGCATTTCTGAACAGAAAAATTGTTTTAGTTATATGTCGATATTATTTATTGTTTTATGACAGGTAGTCTAATAAATTTGCCAAGTGCTGTTCAATTCAACAGCACAAGATTAGAATGACAATCTTTGTTTTTCATTCTAATCTTGTGTTGTTGAATGATAAATAAATTATATTTATGATATTTATAATAAATAAACAGATTTTTCCTAAATAGTAACACTAGAAAAAACAAGTTAAATTTCCCCACTGAGAATCTGTTCACCAGCATCACAACCATGATACTCCATGTCAAAAGTACTTAGAGTTAAAATATTTCAAACTGAGCTTTCTTCCTGTTGACTAAACTTTAATAATACCAATAATTACTTTTTAGTAAAGAATTTTACCTTAATGCCTCCAGTTTACATTTCGTGCTCATCAGCTCTGCTGACAGTTTCTTCATTTCTGAGTCTTTAAAATTGACGTAGTTCAGTTGCAGCTCTCTCAGATAACAGGTGCTGGATTTAAACGCTGCCACTAACTCTTCACAGATTTTCTCAGGCTTTGGATTTCGGTTCAGTCTTTTGTTGCAGAGAATAAAATTGGATTGTTGTTTTTATCTGGCTGAAATTTTTCAGAGCAACTGAATTTCTGACATATGAGAAAGCCAAAAAATTAGATGAAGAATAACATATAAAACGGACCTGAGCTTCTCCAGTTTCTGGGATCTTAATCCAACTGACAGCACAGAACATAGTGAGTCCCTCAGGATGTTGCCACTCAACTCCAGTTCTCTTAGATTTGAGATTACTGATTGGATGGCTGATGCCAAATCTTCAGCCTGTTGTTCTGTGAGTTCTTCACCAGAAAGACTGCAAGGGTAAAGGACAATAGGTGAAAAGATCCACATGATAACATTCACCACTATGTCAGCTATACCTGTTCACAAATCTAGTCAACCAGTCACACAGCAGCAACCCAGTGCAATTAGGCATGTAGAAACAAGATGTCCCACTGAACTTCAAACCGAGAGTCACAATGGAAAAGAAAGGTGATTTAAGTGACTGGGAATGTGTCATGTTTGTTTGACAAGACACTCAGATTCTCTGTTAGTACTAACTACTGATTAGTTAATACTAATAGAGAATCATTTAAACACCACAGTCTACCTGACCATGTCAATTCCTTTGTAACCATAGTATACACATGTGTATGGTTACAGGGGGATTGTCTGGAAACAACAGTTTCAAGCAGGAAACCATACAAAGCTCTCTGAAGAATGTTCCCAGAACCTTGTTGAATCTATGTCATGAAGAAGTTAAGAAGACATCTGAAGTTAAAAGGTACAGCCCACTACTAGCCAGGTACACCTAACAAAGTTTCCAGTGAATATATAAGCACACTGTTCAAAAAGCACAAAATCATAATAAGAAATGACAGATCGTACAAAAAAAAGAAAGAAAAAACCCTCAAAATGATAATTTTACCAACCTTAGAGCCTCTAGTTTACACTGAGAATATTTTAGTCTGTCAGCCAAGATTTCTGCACCTTCATAGTCCCTGCTTAGAAATGTGTTATTGACTAGGTGCAGCTCAGTTAACACAGAGTGTGGCATGCAAAGAGCTGAAGAGATCGTTTTATATTCCGAAACACTAAGATCCAAGCCTGAGATTCTGCAAAAAAAATTTGATTAAATTAAATAAATTTTTTTAAAAAGATCATTGTGCAATGTAGAGTTTTAAAGGCATGTAGATCATTTGCTAGCATATATATATATATATATATATACGGTGAAAATACGGTATTTGTTGTCTAATCTGAAGAATTTTTACAGTAAAAATGATATAATTTTTTCCAACTCAGCACTAGAAACCTGTGCTCAGTTAAATGGTTTTGATTAATTTTATTTATTCTATATGGGACAGTAACATGGTATGTGCACAGTTATTCCCACTAATCACCCATAGCACTGAGCACGTAATTCTAAGGCCTCAATTCCGCTGTGTTTTCTTTCTGTTTCTTTTTAAACAGCTTTTTTTATTTCACAGTGCCAGACAAAGCAGCAAAGACTGCAAAGACTCCATTGATCATAACCGTAAACTATATTTCACACTGTAGTCTTGTTATGACTCTTCTGAACTGGCATACCAATATATCAAAGTACACTGACATATGTTAGACCTACAGTTTCACTGGTGTTTGTCTGATAGATTTGCTTCACTATAGACTTACCTTGCCTTTTTGCAGTTCCTCACAGCTGGAAGAAGTCTAAAGATACCTTTTCCTGATGGTCTGTATTTCTTGAGATTGAATTCATCCAGAGGTGTGTTTGACATCAGAATCAAGTCAGCCAAAGCTGAACACTCAACAGGAGAGAGCGGTGATTCAGGAAAACAATTTGGTTTCAGATACTTACGTACTGAATCATGTAGGGAATTGTCTTTCAACTCAGTCAGGCAGTGGACAAGGTTTAGACATCTTTCAGCTGAGCAGTCAAACAAATCTATTTCTAATAGACTTGACCGAATTTCCTCAATATTTGTTGAATGCTCTTCAGTCTGCTGAATCAGGCTTTGAAGTGGTTCTTCTGATGATTGTAGAGACAAGCCAATAAGGAACCTGAGGAACATGTCCAGTTCTCCGGTCGTTCTAAGAGCCGAATTAGCTATTGTAATTTCAATCAGTTCATTCAAAGGTAGATCCACTGGATCACTTTCCAAGATAGTCTTGAGCTCTTCATCAGACCCTTTTAGCATGAAATCCTTGAGACTTTCAGAATCAATTTTTTTGTTTGCAAAACTGTGATATACAAAGAGAGCAGCAAAATACTCTTGAACTGTGAGATGCACAAAGCAGTAAAGTTTCTTTGTTAGGAACACACGCTCTTCTTTGAATATTGCTGTACACAACCCGCAGTAAACTCCAGCTTTCGTTATATCTATGTCATACTTCTTCAGATCTCCAGCAGTGAATATGATCCGGCCTTTTTCCAGTTGTTCAAAAGCCAACCTGCCTAATTTCAAAATGAACTCTTCATTTGACTTAAAAAGCTCTGCTGTATCAGGCTCTTCCTGGTCTTCCTGGTTGCCATATTTTTCATTAGCTATCGTCATCTGAATAAGAAGGAAGTGTGTGTACATCCCAGTAAGAGTTGTGGGTATTTTTTGGTTTCCATCTTTGGTGTTTCCCATTTTATGCATCAAATACTCAAAAACATGTACAGCAATCCAACAGAAGATAGGTATGTGACACATAATGTACAGGCTCCGTGACATTGTTATGTGTTCAATTATTTTTTCAGCGACTGCTTTGTCCTCAACTCTTTTTCTGAAGTACTCTATTTTTTGTGGATCATCAAATCCTCTGACCTCGGTCCACTGGTAAACATACTCACGAGGAATGCGTTGAACTGCTCCTGGTCTTGAGGTAATCCAAACAAGTGCAGAGGGAAGAAGATGTTTCCTGATAAGGTTGGTCACCAGAGTGTCCACTGAGGACACCTTCGTAGCATCATCCAGTATTGTGGTCGTTTTGAATTTCAGCTGAAGTTGACTTTCATCGAGACCATCAAAGATGAACAAAACTTTACGATCAGCCAAAGCTTTCGCAACTGCTATGGTTTTAAGTTCTGGATGGAATGTTTTCACAAGGTTCTCAAAGCTAATCTGATCATCTTGGACCAAATTTAGCTCCCTGAATGGAAACATAAAGATGAAGTCCAAGTCCTGATTGGCTTTTCCATCTGCCCAGTCAAGGATGAACTTCTTCACAGAGACAGTTTTTCCAATGCCAGCGATTCCCTTTGTCATCACAGTCCTGATTGCTTTCACTTCTTTGTCGTCTTGCTCATGTTTAAAGATGTCATTACAGTTGATTCTAGTACCCTCAACAGTTTGATTCCTTGCTTTATCTTCAATCTCCCAGATCTCATGTTGTTCATTGACATGTTCACTCTCCCCTTTTATAATGTGAAGCTCTGTGTAAATTTTATCCAATGATTTTTCCTCAATAGTAGTCTTTTCAGTGCCTTCTCGCTGCCGCTGACACTTCTGCCTCAGATATTCTTTGTTCTTTTTGATGACCTCCTTGATGACATCTTCTGCTGTAGGTGAAGAGGAAAAAGAACAATCTTATAACTATCATTATCCCTGGTCTAGTTCCAGCATTAGATTCTTTTTAAATTTCTTGTTTCTTCCAACAAGTCTGTTTGTTGTCTGTGTGGACTCTATTACTCAACTATTTATATATGTATATATGTACAGTGTTGAGTTCTTTAAAGTAATGCAGCATGTTATTTAATTACTAACCAGAGGACTTAGTTAGTTACACAACTGTATGCAAATGTACTGTTTACAAGGTCAGGGAAACCTGAAGACTGAAGAAGTTACGGGTGATGAAATGTTTCTCCCGCTGAAAACGCTTGGTTCAGATGAACAGAATCAACTTTCAGTCCATAGACAATTCCAATTGATCGCCACTATTTCTCTAGACACTTCAAGCCTGACTGCTCATCACTGCCTTTGTTACCTGTTGAAGATCAGACTTTGGGTGCTGGGCTGGGGTTGGATTCAGTTTAAAATTACTCTGGGTTTTTGACTAGTTGGGTGTTAGCATGCTGTCCTTGTAAAGAACCAAAGTTGTGTTACCAATTATGCATTTTTTTAGTCCGAATTATAGTTTCGACTTTACCGTTGCACTTTTGTCCTTTTGGGCAATACAAATTAGTAATGTCCATATCGCCACTTCTCAAAAGCTGCATTGATATACTTCTTCAGCATTTTCCTCCCCACGCATACAAACACAAATCAGCTGATTGTAGCGCAGGAAGGACGCAGGAAAATAAACATCTGATTTTTTTTCCTCTCTACTGTAACTGTTGTGTAATTACTGAATTTAGTATAGTAACACGTTAACTTACTCCATTACTGAAAAATCCAAAGTAATTACAGCAATGCATTACTTTATAACTCGTTACACCCAACAATGTGTATCCACGTGTTCAGCGTTCAGGCCATTACACACCGAACACGTGTTTTTGCATAAGATTTGCCATCTGAGAACCTGTGAAACTAATTAAGTCCGTCCTGTTGTTTCTAAACAAAAAACAAAGAAATTCTGGGTTCATCCATTTTTTCTGAAAAGGCAGTAGCAGGGGCAAATTCATGGTTTGATCGAGCACTTGAATTTTCATTACACCACTATCATACATATATTCGGTGTCGCTGTTTGAGCTCTTGTTAACAGAGTTGGGACCACATCTTAGAAAGCAGAGAAATCATTTCAGAAAGCTGAGTGACCCGGAGCAGCTTGTAGCTGTGTGTTGGAGGTACTGGTGTGCGTTTTGTGCTACAACCACACCTATAGCCAAATGCAGTGATCTACTTGTTGAGATCAGTTTACTTGGATCTGAAAAAGTAAGCTTGGTTCCAAATATGCACTAAAGTATCTGAGTCTAAAACATTTTTTTAACACAGAAAATATTTCCACAGATTTTATGTGCTTAGATTTTATGCAAAAATCTTACTAGCTAGCCTTTAGTTATGTATTATCCTTTAACGTGGCAAAGTATAGAAAGCCTTCTCAACAACTTTTGCAGAATTATCTGCATGTCATAACTATCTTATATTTTATGCATTAAATGAAAAACAAAAGAGATAACAGGGCAGTTGAAAATGTTTCACCCAAACACCTTACATACTTTCACATGTCTCCGGCTGAATTTCTTGGAGGCTTCTGAAGAAAGCAGATTTGACTTCTTGAGTAGTCAGAGCGTTGTAGAGTTCCCTCATCTTGTCCTGGCTTGTTGTTGCAGCATCAATTTTGTTGTAGGTCTCTTTATGGATCATTTTTTGCTGTCTCATTTCATCTGCTATTGGCATCACTAAAGTGACGCTTTGAATGAGCTTAGACCTGTTGCTGTCCACCCAGTCAGCTTCTTTAAAAGAACACAAATTAATTGTAAGAGACTGCATTTTAATGGGTATTTTATGACCAGAGTTTGTCTTAAAATTATTAACTTTAACTCACCATTTTTGTTGCTGAAGCAAGGACTGACAAAGGACAGAAACAAAGTTACTGTAAGTGGTTAATGTGTAAACCATATTATGTTTTAAAAGAAAAGGGTAAGAGTTGCATCTTATATTTATGTTGTTACACTGATTGTATATTCGGGTTTTTTTTTTTAATAAAATCAGTGTGATAATAAAAGACTAAACAGTTTTTTTATGAATGAAAAATAATGAAATCTCACCTGAAGGTGTTACCTTCAGCAGTAGCACAGTCATGTGCACTGCTGTTCTCACTACAGTTGTTTTTTCCAGATGTTTCTTCTGCATGTCTGGATAAATGCTCTTCTGCTTCCTTCAATGCAGTCCCCAGCCCCTGCACAGACAGCCGTCTTAGGAGGGAGGAATTTGCTCCACTTTCCTCTGTGCTGCAAACAACCTTTTTCTTTTGGTCAGATTTGTTGTTTTGCCTTTGACCCCTCCTGTGCGTAGAGCATTGGCTGCCCATGTTTGTTCTTCTGTGTCAGCTCAATGACTCAAAGCGTTTAAGTGCGATCTAGGCTACCACGCTCTATCGCATTAGTGCTGTGGCTTTACAACCGCATCCGGTGTCTGTAAAAGTAAAAGTAAGAAAAAAAATGAAGCATTCAGAGAATTAATGATCATTGACATCTAAGATATTTGATTGGGTGAATGTGATATGTGGTTAATATATTTATCTTACCTTTGTGTTCGATGTCCTGTAGTAGCTGCAGTAAATATGAGAGTTGGCTGGGTGAATCTCTCTCTGTTCACTTGATCGTTTTCACTCTCTCTATCTCTCTATCTCTTGCGCTCTCTTTTTCTCTCTCTCCCTCTCTTGCTTTGTACATTGTGTAAAGAATCAGATACAATGTAACACCACCGGTTTGGTGAGTTATTTTTTCTATGTTCAGATAGTAATAGCAAACACGTTATTAATTTGTTAAGGTAAACCCATTCACGGTAGACTACTGCCAGTTTTAAAATGTTTAATTTACCTTTATTAGTGTCCCTTGCGTTTTATATGTGAAGAGTAACGTGCCATTGAAATAAACATTAAAGCCATTTTTGCAGCTGTGCTTCTAAAATGTGCATGATTTCAGTGTGGCCTTTTGTCTTAAATGTTATTTGTACAAAATAATAATAATCCACTCATTCACAAAGCTTTTGTAACCTATAAATTTAAAGTGTCAAATACTTAATTTGTGCAAGTGTAGCTTCTCATGTTGCTATTTAATGAGAATCTTAATCAAGGTAGTAATAAAACCAAATGTTGGCTGTTATGTGCCAAGAGATGTGGCTTTGCTTTTGTGTTCTATTTATCTTTCAGGTGTCAAGCCGCCACCTATTGGCCAATTCGAAGTTGATTGGTATGTGTCTGTTGGCTGGTCTGGGCCCAGTTGGCCAATCACACGCCGAGGATTACTACAAATGAGCAGCCCCTGGCCGGCTGGTGACTGCTGGCGGCTGCTTTGACAAACATTCGTGAACAGGCTTCTTTATATTGTGTGTGGTGGGAGGCTGGACAGGTAAGCTGGGGTACCCTATACACTGGTTGTAGGTTTTACTCTGTTAGTCACACTAGGTTATGCGGTTGATGCCACTCTTGTATGTTTTCACTGACCTTTTTTTTCGAGTAGCTAGGTAGGCCTTTTGTTTTGCACTTTTTCTTTCAGTTAGGCCCTGGAAGCTATCGACCTCTTTTTGTTTTATTAATTTCTTTGATTTGGATCAACCGCCCAGTAGGGCTGCTCGATTATGGCAAAAATGATAATCACGATTATTTTCACTGAAATTGAGATCACGATTATTTGACGATATTTATTTAACCCTTTAAGACCTACTGTAAAGTGTAGAAGTAAATTTAAATCTATTTTGATATACAAAGAGGTGTTTACAAAGGTTATAAAGCTAGTTATGTAGCTATTTGGTGGTTACGTGTTTTGATATTTACATGTTTACATGTTTGAATGTTTAGACATGCATGTTCAAACCAGTAATAAGTATGTGTTATATCTACCTGGTTGTTTTCCCTGTTTTGATCTGAGTATAAGATTTCCTGGCTTCTGAGAGGCCAGTGAAGTATTCATGAGGGCGGCACACAGGAAGTGTGGGTTGTTGTTGCAGGGTGCTAAAAGTAAAGAGGCTGCTAAAAAGTTATCCGTCTCCGTCTTGCTGTTCCTAATTATTCAGAGAGATTCCCAACCATCTAGTGAACCCTCACGTTACATCTGGTGGCAGCGGTGGGATTTATTTTCTTGATGGATCTGTGTATTTGGTGAGTTTTACTCCCAAGCTGCGGATAAGATCGTTTTTTTTCCCCACTGGGATTTATCCCTCTCTGTGAACAGCTGATGAACTGAAAATAATAATAGTAATAATTTTTGGAGATAGGAAGGATTGTTGCAGCTTTTCTCTCTGTTTTTGTGATTTTTTTTTTTTTTTTTGAGCTGGATATTTGTTGGGAACATGTCGGCTGACGAGAGTGAATCTGTGCATGAGCTGCGCTCTTCTCCTGTGCCACATTCGAGGTCAGTGGATGCAATGCGGACTGTTGCTGCTCCCGCCCACCATACCGTTTCCAGTGCCCTGACAATAGATCTTCCACCTGTTTTTAAAGGAGATGGGACTGAATCTTTTACTAGTTGGTCTCGTCGCTTTGAAGTGGCAGTGCAAGCTATGACTCCACCTGAGGTAGATTTGCCAACTGTGATGTCCTCTGTTCTGCCTACTCGTCTAGCAGATGCTGCATTTTTGTACTGGGACAGTTTGCCTTCATCAGCCCAGAAAGACTATGATCTAGTGAAGGATAAGCTGAAAGAGGTTTTCGGTCCAAAATATTCTCTGCCATTCTTCCAGACACATGTGAATGCTCGCCCCCGGAAACCAGGTGAAAGTTTAGATGTGTACAGCGCGGATATTACCCGTCTTGTGCTTGAAGCTTTCCCTAACTATGACTACAATGCCTTGGAAGGTGAAAAATTTCGCCGTTTTGTTGCTGGGTTGGACCCCACCTTGCAATCTAAGATTCATGAGATGGGTGCAGAGGATCTCGACGGAGCCCTGCGCATTGCCAGCCGTTGTGAGAGAGCACGGGCAGCATTGCAACTTACAGCTGCAGGATCCTCTCATATTCCGTCTTCAGAACAGGTTGCTATGATACGTCCTCAGCCTACTGATGCTAAACTTCTTCAAGCGGTTGAGGAGCTCACGCTTACTGTAACCAGCCTGAAACATGAAGTACAGCAGTTACGGGAGAAACAGAGTTACCTTGCCCAACGTTTGGACTCCAGTCGTGATAGATCCTCCTCTTCCAATGTTCAGTACAGCACCCGCAGTGCGTCCCCGTCGCCTTATCATGCCAGACAACATTCCAGAGACTATTGCTCGCCTGAGAGGCGTTATCATCGTGATCCAGAGTCTCACCGTGAACGTCCTTCTTCCCCTGTTCCCCAGAGGTTCAATGAGTGGGACAAATGTGAGAAACACGATCAACGCACATACCCTTCCCAACAGCCCCCCCAGTATTCCAGGTACAATTACCCTGACAATAACAGATACCGACGCAGTCCCAGTCCTGCTCCACGTAGAGTTAGAGATGCTGCGTCCTACAGTAGGACCGGTGTTTGTTTCCAGTCCCCGGAAAGGCCTGCACATTTCACCTCCGGCCCACAGGGAAACTTTCATTAGCTGCTGTTGAGGGGCAAACATCAGCTACAGTATCAGGGCCCCAAAACCACATCCCCCAGTTCCCCTCAGAATCTGATGGATCAGTCTCCTCTAACGTCTTGGCTATTGTCGAGGGCATTGAAGTGTGTGCTCTAATTGACTCTGGTTCCTTTGTCTCCCTTGTGAGTGAAGATTTTCGAAACGCTCATCCAGCTTTGAAAAAACGGCCTATGGTAGCATCCTCTGTGCCAGCTCGTTCGGTCAATGGAGAACGTCTGGAAATCTTAGGCAAGTTAACCGTTGGTATTAGGCTTGGGACTCAGGTATGGCAGCAGGACTTTGAAGTCCTCAGAGGTGCTTACCAGCCAGTCATTCTAGGTTGGGATTTTCTGCAGAGGCACCATGCTCTTCTCGACCTCAAAAACAAAGTGCTGCAACTGTGGGACATGAAAATTCCCCTGTTGCCCAAAGGACATGAGGTGGCTGCCTGCTGTAATGTTTCCGTGTTAGCGCCAACCAAAATTCCAGCTATGAGCGAAACTCTGATCACAGCCTGTGTGTCAGCAGCCACACCGGCTTCTCCTGTTCCAACAGACTACTATGGTGTCTTGATCCCTAATCCAACATGTGACATTGTTGTGGCTCACACTCTCAGTGAAGTTCAGAATGGTACTACAGTGGTTCGAATGCTTAATCCCTCCAGTGATGAAATCGAACTGTACCCTGGACAGCATCTTGGTGAGTTTCATTCAGGCTCATCTGTTGATATCATTCCACTGGAGCAGACATGTTGTGCTACTTCACCTGTGTATGATTCGACTCTGCCGGTAGAAATAGATGAAACAAACTTGTCACACTCCCAGGTTCAGTCCCTGAAATCACTTCTCCAGAAGTATTCAGGAATCTTCAGTAAGCACTCAGAGGACAGAGGTCACACAGGCATAATTAAGCATCATATTCACACAGGTGATGCTACACCGATTAAACAAAGAGCCTATAGAGTGACACCTGAACAGAGAGCTGAAATACAGACTCAAGTTGACAACCTTTTAAAGGCAGGTGTCATCGAAGAAAGCTACAGCCCATGGGCCGCCCCAGTTGTTCTGGTGCGAAATAAAAATGGTACGTGGCGTTTCTGTCTCGACTACAGGAAACTCAATGCAGTGACAATCAAAGACTCTCATCCTCTTCCAAGGGTCGATGATGCACTGGATGCGCTGTCAGGTTCTGCCTGGTTCTCCACAATGGACCTTCAACATGGCTATTGGCAGGTTGAACTGGAAGAGAAGGATCGTGAGAAAACTGCTTTCACAACCGGCAGTGGACTTTACCACTTCACTGTTATGCCCATGGGACTCACAAACGCTCCAGCCACATGTCAGCGGTTAATGGAGATGGTACTTCGTGGCCTTCCCTGGAAAACCTGCTTAGTGTATTTGGATGATGTCCTCATTTACAGCCGCTCTTTCGCAGAACATCTCCAGCATCTGGAAGAAATTTTCGGCAGATTCCAGGCAAGTGGCTTGAAGCTAAACCCCTCAAAATGCTGTTTTGCCAAAGATCAGGTACAATTTCTGGGCCACATTGTATCAAAACATGGCATCCAGCCTGACCCCAGAAATGTGAACAGTGTGCAAGCCTGGCCTATTCCACAAACAGCGACAGAAGTAAGGTCATTCCTTGGACTTTGTTCATATTATCGCAAGTTTATTCAAAACTTTGCGCACCACAGTGTCCCCCTACATGCTCTCACTGAGAAGCATGCAACTTTTCAATGGACTTCTCAGTGCCAGGATGCATTCATGTATCTGAAACATGCCCTCTCAAACCCTCCAGTGGTTTCATTCCCTGACTTCACGTTGCCATTTTCTCTGTATACTGATGCTTCTGGCACAGCTATTGGCAGTGTACTAGCTCAAAAACAGGGACAGCAAGAGAAAGTCATTGCCTATGCTAGCCATGCGCTTACAAAGGCAGAAAGAAAGTGGTCGACTTATGATCGAGAACTCTGGGCCATTGTTTGGGCAGTTAGACATTTTCGGCACTACCTCTACAAGCAGCCATTTGTTATTGTCACGGATCACAAGCCCCTCCTGGGTCTTCGGAAAATACCCATTGACAGTGATAGAACTGGTCGCCGTGCTCGCTGGGCTCTTGAACTTGATCCTTTTGAGTGGACTGTGATTCATAAAGATGGCCACCGCCACCTCAATGCGGACGCACTGTCACGTCGCCCTGTCACTGGTGAAACCGTAGAGCAGGACACAGTCTGCACTGCTTCTGCTACCTTGAAACCTGAAGAGAGGTGCGTGGGTCCTGCAGGCCCGCCCAACCATAGTCCCTGCAGTACTGACCAAAAACACATTCCATGCAATGACCTTCCTGATCCACGACTGCAGTGTGCAGCGCTATCTGTTTCATCCACATTTGTGCTTGAGCTGCCTGAAGATGATCTCAAAAGTGAACAACAAAAAGATCCTGTACTGTCAGAAGTCATTGGCTGGAAAGCTAAGGGTCAGAAACCACCCTACTGGCGTATGAAAAAATGCCCACCTCAGGAAAAAGTGCTATGGCATGAGTACTCTAGACTTACCTTTCACAATGGCTTACTCTGTCGTAAAGCTTTCAACCCGTCCCAAAAGTCAGTGTTGCATCAGTTGGTTGTTCCTGAATCTTTAAAAGACACTGTCCTACAGCTGCTGCATGGCAACCCAGTGTCCGGTCACCTATCAGCAGATAAGGTCCTGAAACGTGCTCAGCAGCTATATTACTGGCCATTCATGTCACGTGACATCAGAATATGGTGCACACAATGCACTCCATGTGATGCCAGACGGAATCCCACACCTCATCACAGAGCTCCAATGAAAACAATTGTTGCTGCGGAGCCATTTCAAAAGGTGGCAGCTGACATACTTGAACTCCCCATTACGAGTCGTGGCAACAGGTACGTGCTCGTTGTTCAAGACTATTTCTCGAAATATGTCAATCTCTATGCTATCGCAGACCAACGTGCCACAACAGTTGCAAAATGCCTGTTTGACAACTTCATCTGTCAGCACGGCGTCCCTGAAATGCTACACACGGACCAAGGACGTCAGTTTGAATCTGACCTGGTGAAACATCTGTGTCAGCTGCTAGGCATCCAGAAGACACGGACCAGCCCATATCACCCTCAATGCGACGGGATGGTCGAGAGGTTCAATCGAACACTTATTGACCAGTTAGCTAAGTTACTCCTTCAGCAGCCTGGCGAATGGGATGACTGCCTCAATCAAGTTGCTTTGGCTTACAACACCAGTCCTCACTCTACCACGGGGTTTACGCCATTTTTTCTCACACATGGACATGAGGCACGGATGCCTGCTAATATGCTGTTGCCTACCAACATGTCAGCATCATCTACTTCTGTTTCTCCTGCTGACTACGTCACCCAGTTGACTCAGAGACTTCAGTCTGCCTTCAGCACTGCTGCATGGAACAGAGATTGTGCCCACAACCAGCAGAAACAATTGTACGATAGGGGCATCAAACACACTCCTTATGTTCCGGGTGACTTGGTGTGGTTAAATGACCCCACTACAGCAAAGCAGAAACTTGCTCCACATTGGAAGGGCCCCTTTGAGATATTGGAGTGCCTTGGAACAGATGGAGAAAACCCTGGTGTCACGTACAGGATTCGCTACCTCCTGGACCAATCAGACAAGACTCAAATTGTTCACTACAATCGTCTCAGGCCGTACAAAGCACCTGTTCCTAAAGGTGGAACCAACTCACCTGCTGGTGACATACCTGTACAGCCCCAGATTCCACAGTTGACTGCATTATCAGGTGCGTTGCCCTTCACAGCTTCAAAATCTGCAGCTGAAGGGAGCTGGAATGTTCAGGGCCGCAGCCCTGCAACCTCATCAGACCCTCAGGTTTGTCAGCCACCACCTCTAAACCAGTCACGACCCCATTCCCACTCTCCTTTGTCCCCTTCTCCTCGGTCTGAGACTGTAACGACTTCTCCCTCTGGCCATGTGGTGATACACCAATCAGACATTGTCCCTTCAACTCCTCATCGAGTATCTGGTGTTTCACGGCGATGTGGGAGACGTCAAGTTGTGCCTCCCAGATACCTCAAGGACTATGTTTTGAACTGAACTTGTTTTTGGTTTTGCTGTTGTGTTATTGTTGTCCCCTTTGCTTGCAGCATGTTGGGGTTTTTTTTTCTCTTCCTTTTCTGTAGGGAAACGGGGACGTTTCTTATGTGAGGGGGGGAGGAAAATGTAAAGTGTAGAAGTAAATTTAAATCTATTTTGATATACAAAGAGGTGTTTACAAAGGTTATAAAGCTAGTTATGTAGCTATTTGGTGGTTACGTGTTTTGATATTTACATGTTTACATGTTTGAATGTTTAGACATGCATGTTCAAACCAGTAATAAGTATGTGTTATATCTACCTGGTTGTTTTCCCTGTTTTGATCTGAGTATAAGATTTCCTGGCTTCTGAGAGGCCAGTGAAGTATTCATGAGGGCGGCACACAGGAAGTGTGGGTTGTTGTTGCAGGGTGCTAAAAGTAAAGAGGCTGCTAAAAAGTTATCCGTCTCCGTCTTGCTGTTCCTAATTATTCAGAGAGATTCCCAACCATCTAGTGAACCCTCACGTTACACCTACTATAGAACCAAGTCCACCAGAGCTTATATTATTTTTTTTTACATGCTGTAGTGCCATTTGTGGGAGCATTTCAAGTTGCTATACATCAATACAACTGTTATAGCCCATATTTTAATAATATGTATGCATTAAGTCCATAGTAATTACATAAATTGCAAAAAAGTGCAATAAACTACAAAAAAAATTGAAAATCGCTTTTGTTTTGTTTACATATATTTCTACTTGGAGAAATTTAAGAGGCTTATCCCTCAAAACTTTAAATACAATAAAGTTGCAAAAAATAGTTTCCCACCACAGGAAATTTATTTTGAGTGTCTTCATAGTTTTATTTTGGAGATACAGCAATTTTTATATACTGCAGGAAAAACAAAAAACAATCCTATGATGCAAATTTGCAAAGAAAACAGCATGTGCATCATTTCACTGTGGGAAGTGTTACGAACAGCTGATAGGAATGGCAAAGCGTGTTTCTGGAATATTATGTTTTTGTTCCTGCAAGCGCTTTTTATGCAATTTTTGCAAAGCTATATGTGGAACGAAACCATGACCGAGGACAAGCTGATGGCATCAGATGTAAGTACAACTCCTCCGGTTTCATATGCAAAACAAATTATTGCGCTAGCTTACACGGTTCAGGTTCTACAGGGATTTAAAAATAGTTACACAAAACGGAGCGTGCTGCTCTGACCGGCTTTAAAGGGTTAACAATGACTTTAAAAAAATAATATAAAATAGTGTGCAACACCACTGAAGTTTTTTTTTTAAACTCTCTTTTCAACCAACGGCAGTCACTCTCCAAATAACTTCTGCTTAGCTTTCCGAGCTTCCCTCGGGTCCTCTTAATCAGCGGTCTCCAACCTTTTTTGCGCCACGGACCGGTTTATGCCCGACAATATTTTCACGGACCGGCCTTTAAGGTGTCGCGGATAAATTAGGGAGGGGCTAATAATCGGCTCAGTCATTTTTAATGATCGTTGAAAGCCCAGATCGTAATCGTGATTAAAATTCGATTAATTGAGCAGCCCTACCGCCCAGTCCTCCTCCCCCATCTCTTTTCTGTTGTTAAGTTTGACTATCCAGGCAAGCAACCAATAAATCCTGCCTGATACTTAACTGTTCTGTGGTCTTCCTCCTTCATTGATTGTGGTTGTCCAGTGTTGCTGTCTCCTTCCTACCTTTGCCTCCACCATGGTGGGGGGCAGAGGCGGAGCCAGACATTTGAAACACCCGGGGCTTAGCCCAAAAGGATAGTATGCATGTGGGATTTTTTTTTCCCTTGGGGGGGGGGGGGGGGTAGAAATGACTGAAAGATTAATTGGCTCTGTTTTGAGTTTTGTTCAAAGAAGAATGACTTCATATAGGGAAAAATATATATCACATGTGCAGAACACCTTAAACTAGTTTTTTAATTAAGCAGCAAGGCAGAACAAAATCAGGGCTGTATCAAGACACGAGGACTAAACCCCAATTCAACCAGACCAAGAACTGATCCAGAATTAAAACAGGACTACAACAGTTCAAAATCAGGACTACTTGGGACTTAACCAAGACAGAACCAGAATCAGAACTAGATGATAGTAGCACTAAAAATCATCATAGACCTGCACTACATTTATTTTTTAATTTTACCAAAGTACAATATTTAGATTGAGAAAGGTTTATATAATTATTTAGCCTTGTTGTGCAAACAAGCTTGCATAACTTAATAAATATAGAATTTGAAAAATAACAAACCTAAAAAGAAACACTAGGTATGAGATACATGAGTACCTATGATACAGTGATACTTTTGGTAAACAACCATTTGACTAACATGTGTGTCTCACCTGCTCTTGTTCATCTCTGTTCTGTCCTCATTCTCCATCTCCCTCTCTGTTCCTCTCTCCCTCTTTGTGCTGACAATCATCAAATATACAGATATTTACAAACTCTTCAGATAAAAACACAAACACTTTTTAATTGTAACATCAAATCAGACTAAATGTTTATTTTTTTAGATTGATAAATATAAAAAACATATTTGTTAACTTTAAGAGTAAAGAGAGAAATCGTCTGTATTTCTTAATTGCAAATGGCACCAAATTGTATTCAAAATTGAGCCACACTTATGGAGCTCCACAGTTCTTTTCCTGGTGTTTTGGTTGACATCTCTTGATTTTCCCATGTCACAGAAACAGGCTCTGTGTTTTGCCTTATATGCATCCACAGCTGTGCCACCTGTTTACTCACATGGACTCTACTAACCTATCAGAAGCTTCTTCAGCTCAGAATGGAATCGTCTGGAGTTTTCTTATTAATTAACAATAAACTTAGTGTACATGTACTCCTAAATTTGATGAAAGTGATAAAAAACAGAAAGCTCTGTCTCTCTTTATTGTGACATTTAACTAATTCAAAAGATATTTCAATATTTATCTAAAACAAAAGTTTACTCTAAATTGATGTTGTGCAGTAAAAATGTTTTATGTTTTCTCCCTAAAGTGTAAATATCTGGTTACAAATGTGAATATCCTGCTGTGTACTGAAATTCCTCTTGTTTTGCATACAAATATACTGAACAACATACAAAGCATAATATATAAAATAACATTTACCTGAGTTTTTCTTTGAAAGAACCCTCTAATGTCCATTCTTATATTTCAGTACATAACTGAAACCGATTTAGTCGGGGAGGGTAAGAACTGAAAATATGAAATAAACACACTTAAGCTAAGAATCTCTAAAAAAAAAAAATAGCATTTGTTCGGCTTTTCATTTCGCCATTTGTTGATTCACTTGAAGAGCAAGTAACGTAATATTGGTCAAGTGATCAGTTTGATATCAATCTTTCGTGATGCACCGTCATATTTACATTATTTGTACGGTACGAATGATTTGCTTTGGTACCTGGTCAAACTTAAGCTCTCCTTAGTATGGCTGGCTCCGTCTCTCCAACAGCGCACTGACGGGCAGCAGCTGCCCCGCCCCCTCGCTCAGTCGCTTAGTGCCTGAGCTTGGATCATACCAATATCAGGGGGGGATTCACGCACAGTCGTAAATTCCCACAGTGTGCACTATGTGCTTCGAATATTGTGTGTACTTTTTGTTTTATACAGTTGTCAGCCAGGCATCTAACTATGAAAAAATTGCACTCCAAAATACCCCGGGCTTCTGACAAAACAACCCGGGCTTAAGCCCCGTAAGCCACCCCCACGCTCCGCCCCTGGTGGGGGGGACGTAACATGGCTAAGACAGACTGTCTTAGCCAACAGACTCCAGCTATTTTTTAAAGAGAAGCAACCTCTAGTGGCCAGGGGACTAACTGCATGGAAAGTGTGCAGTGGTGTTACTGTTTTTAGATGAGGTACAACTCTTTAACCTGGAGATCCAGATAACTGAGCAATGTTTACATGGCTTTAAATAATTCTTTAAATTGTTCTTTTCTTTAAACCATAAAACATAAGTGCCTCTAACCCACCTAACACCACAGATAATCCACACATTCTGCACAAATTCAAAGACTCACAGCTCAAGACACAAAACTCCTCCTGCTAGAGTAGGGACATAACAATATAAAATATGTCATATAAAATAAATACATTAATTTGGGGTATAGAGTATAAATTTGGGGGCAGCACAAAGTTGGGTGGTTAGCCTTTTTCCTCACAGCAAAAAGATGCTGAGTTCTTACCTTTTGGGTAGGCCTGGCCCTTCTGCATGGAGTTTGCATGTTGTCCCTGTGTTTGTGTGGGTTCTCTCTGAGTGAAAGAGAATGGATGGATGGATGGATGGATGGATGGAGTATAAATTTGTAAACAACTTAGGATGGAATCAGAATCAGAATCAGAATACTTTATTGATCCCTGGGGGAAATTATTTTTTGTTACAGTGCTCCATTATAAACCAACATTAAGACAAGACAGACAATACACTAACTAAGAATAGTACAATATATACATATATATACATACATACATACATAAGTCACTCATAAATAAATAGCTGAAAAAGAAAGAAAAAGAAACATGTGTAGTTGTAGCAGCAAACAGTGTGTTAAGTATGTTATGTAGACCTTTTTCTTCAAGCACATATTTATGAAACTCTTTAATATCACACACACACACACACACACACACACACACACACACACACACACACACACACACACACAGGCATCCTTCATTACAGGAGCAAACGTGGGTGGGACATCATTTTAGAATAGAATAGAATAGAATTCAACTTTATTGTCATTGCACATGCACAGGTACAGGGCAACGAAATGCAGTTTGCATCCATCCAGAAGTGCTTTAGTGATATAGATATATTACAATATATATTAGCAATAATATAGATATGTAAGTATATTACAGAAATGGGTCTATTATGGTATGTTATAAGGTACATGGTATGAAGTATGTTGTGAATATTCTATAACTATAGGTATGTACAGGCTGTAGTGAGTACAAGCTATGTACAGGATATGAACAGGATATAAATATGAAAAACTATACAGAATATGAAATAACTTTACAGAAATCTGAGATATACAGCTATACAGAAATGGGAACTATGCAAGTTGTAAACAGTTGTAGGGTTAAAAATTATCGTATGTACAGAATGATTATTTACACAGAGCTATACAGTAGTGCAGTTAAGATAAGTGAGGGTGTGGATAATTTCTACAGAGGCTATATAAAGTGCTAGTGGTTGTGAGTGGTGGTTCACTCCATGTTATTATTGTGTGTTTGAGGGTACAGTTGTCCATTGTGTGTGTGTGTGTATGTTCAGTCCATGAGTTTAACATGGGTCAGATGTCAGGAGGCAGAGTTCAGGAGTCTGACAGCTGTGGGGAAGAAGCTGTTCCGGTACCTGGTGGTCTTAGTCCGGAGGCTCCTGTAGCGCCTCCCAGAGGGCAGGAGGGTGAAGAGTCTTTGTGATGGGTGACTGGGGTCTCTGATGATTTTCCCAGCCCTTTTCAGACACCGCTTCCTGTAGATGTCTTTTATGGCAGGAAGTGGTGCTCCGGATCCATTTTGCCGAACCTTCACTTTAAAGAAAACATTTACTCTTTAATAACTTCCTGTGCATCACCTCTGCTTTTTCTACATTTTTTTTCTCCTTTTTCTCGCCCTCTTTACATAAGCTCTCCCTCATTTGTTGTCAACTCTAATGAAGCCACTGTGTGTGCCAGGATGCAAGTGGGCGTGTGTTTTAGTAAGTAAAAAAAAGTAAGTAAAATTTTATTTATATAGCACATTTCTAGATAAAAGATCACAAAGTGCTTCGCAAGGTATAAAACAAAAACAAACAAAAGTAAACAAAATGCAATTCTAAAAAGATGTGTTTTTAGTTGTTTTTGTTTTTTTTTAAGTGATCACTGAGTCCGCAGATCTTAAGTTCTGAGGAAGAGAGTTCCACAGTCTGGCGGCCACAGTGGCAAAAGCTCTATCTCCCTTGGTTTTCAGCCTTGTATGCTGAATAACAAGTAGGCCCTGATCACAAGACCTCAGGAATCTACTAGGGACATAGGGCTGTAAAAGTTCAATGATGTAGGCTGGTGCTTGTCCTTGAAGAGCTTTAAATGTCAGAACCAGTATCTTAAAATGGACTCTGAATTTAACGGGGAGCCAGTGCAACTGTATAAGCAATGGTTTTACATGAGAGTACTTGCTGCAGCATTTTGGACAATCTGCAGACGCTCCAGGGAGTTTTTGTTTAGACATGTAAACAGTGAATTACAGTAGTCCAATCATGATGAAATGAATGCATGAATAACAATCTCCAGTTCAGTATGAGACACTATAGGGCTCAATTTAGAAATGTTTCTTAAATGATAGAAGCAGGACCGAACCAGAGATTTAACATGGACATCCAGGGTAAGAGCAGAATCAAAGGTTACCCCTAGGTTCCTGATAGACGATTTCACAAATGTTGAAAGAGGACCAAAAGCATTCATTATGTTAGGTACATGTCTGTCTGGAGTACATACAAGGACTTCAGTCTTTTCTTCATTAAGTTGGAGGAAGTTGTCAGCCATCCAACCTTTGATGGATTCTAAGCACTCATTTAGAATCAGCAGCTTAGAAACATCTTCAGGTTTAAAAGATGTATGTAGCTGGATGTCGTCTGCGTAGCAGTGGTAGCGAATGTCCTCAAAGGGGCTCAAAATATGCTGGAGAAAAAGTAGATATATTAAAAACAATAAGGGCCCCAGCACAGAACCTTGTGGCACACCATAGGACAGGGACGTGGAAGATGACCTGTTCTTAGAGAACGCCACAGAAAAGTATCATTCATAGAGATACAAGGAGAACCACTCTAAGGCAGACCCAGATACACCAAGCCAGTATTTCAGCCTTTCAAGCAAAATGTAATGGTCAACGGTGTCAAAGGCTGACGTGAGGTCCAACATTAGGAGTACAGAACATTTTCCTGAATCTTTCTGCATCAGAATGTCACTGGAAACTCTAAGAAGGGCTGTCTCAGTAGAATGAGCTCTAAGAAAGCCAGACTGAAATTTGTCAAAGATATTATGTTTGTCTAAAACTATTAACTATTTTTTCGAGCTCTGCTAGTGAGATGGGTAAAAAGTCTTCTAAGATGACAGGCTGAGCTGGCGTAGGAACTGACAATGCAGATGCTGATGGGACAATTTTTTCCTTACATTAGAATTTTTTTCTAGAAAGAAGGAAAGAAATGTTTCACAGTCTTCATTAGAAGACATAATGGCAGTAGGTGGAGCAGGAGTAATAATATCAGTAATAGTGTCAAACAACACCTTATGATTACCTCTGCTCTTTGCAACCAGATGAGAAAAATAAGCAGCCCTCGCATCTCTAATTGCATTGTTAAAAGAGGCTAAAAGATCCTTTAAATAAAGGAGATGAAAATTTAAATGAATTTTCCTCCATAAGCGCTCAGCTTTACAACAATCACGTTTTATGGAGCGGATGTTGTCATTTAGCCAGGGTCAGGACTTGGAAACAGAAACTGGTCTCATTTTAACCGGACAGATTTCATCTAAGATCGAAAAACCATGGTTATTAAATAGATTTGTTAAGAAACCAACACCGTTTTGCGGGGATAGAGTTAAATTAAAAGCATCTGAGAAATTCTCCGCTGTGGAGGAATTTATAAGATAAGATAAGATAAGATAACCTTTATTAGTCCCACACGTGGGAAATTTGTTTTGTCACAGCAGGAAGTGGACAGTGCAAAAGTTATGACGCAAAAATTAGAATACAATAAGAATAAATACAGTACACAGCTGTACAGAATAGAATAAAATAATATACTATATACAGTAGAATAAAATAGAATAAAAATATACAATAAGATAAAAATAGAATACGAATGCTATATACAACTGAGTAAAAATACAACGATGCCAGAAAAGATTATTGCACTTAGTGTTATTGCACATGTGTGGATGTGTGTGTTTGTTCAGTTAAAGTCTTTGTTGTGGAGTCTGACAGCAGTGGGGAGGAAAGACCTGCGAAATCTCTCCGTCCCACACCGTGGGTGCCGCAGTCTCCCACTGAAGGAGCTGCTCAGTGCTGTCACAGTCTGCTGCATGGGGTGGGAGATGTTGTCCATCAGGGATGACAGCTTAGCCGCCATTCTCCTGTCACTCATCACCTCCACTGGGTCCAGAGGGCATCCTAGAACAGAGCTGGCCCTTCGGATCACCCTGTTCAGTCTCTTCCTGTCCCCAGCAGAGATGCTGCCGCCCCAGCAGACCACACCATAAAAGATAGCAGAAGCCACCACAGAGTCATAGAAGGTCTTCAGGAGTGGGCCCTCCACCCCAAACGACCTGAGTCTCCGCAGCAGGTACAACCTGCTCTGCCCTTTCCTGTAGAGGGCGTCTGAGTTATGAGTCCAGTCCAGTCTGTTGTTCAGATGAACACCAAGGTACCTGTAGCTGTCCACAGCCTCAATGTCCATACCTTGGATGTTCAGTGGTTGCAGTGGAGAATGCTTGTGCCTGCGGAAGTCTACCACCAGATCCTTGGTTTTACTGGCGTTGATCTGGAGGTAGTTCAGCTGGCACCAGTCCACAAAGTCTTGAGTCAGTCCTCTGTACTCCTTGTCGTCCCCATCAGTGATGAGGCCGACTATTGCAGAGTCATCAGAGAACTTCTGCAGGAAGCACTGGGTGGAATTGTGGGAGAAGTCTGCAGTGTAGATGGTGAAGAGGAACGGAGCCAGAACCATTCCCTGTGGGGCCCCCGTACTGCAGATGACCCTGTCCGACACACAGCCCTGAGTCCTCACATACTGTGGTCGGTCGGTGAGGTAGTCCAAAATCCAGGTAGTGAGGTGATGGTCCACTCCAGAGTTCTCCAGCTTGTCCTTCAGAACCGAGGGAAGAATAGTGTTGAAGGCACTGGAGAAATCAAAGAACATGATTCTCACAGTGCTTCCAGCGGTCTCCAGGTGAGCGAGGGAACGATGTAGGAGGTGAATGACGGCATCATCCGCTCCAATGCCAGGCTGGTAGGCAAACTGAAGTGGGTCCAGTGATGAGCTTGTTAGGCGCCGAAGCTGAGCCAGGACCAACCGCTCCAGGGTCTTCATCAGGTGGGATGTCAGAGCCACCGGCCTGTAGCTGTTGAGGTCCTTGGGGCGTGAAGTCTTTGGCACTGGTACAACACAGGAGGTTTTCCAGAGCTGTGGGACTCTTCCCAACCTCAGGCTCAGGTTGAAGAGGTGCTCCATCACCCCACACAGTTGGTCCGCGCAGGACCTGACGACCCTCGAGCTGATGCCATCTGGGCCCGCTGCCTTCTTGCCATTAATCCTCCTCAGTTCCCTCCTAACCTGGGTGGTTGAGAGAGACAGGCTGGAGCCTTGTGTTGAGTGTGTATTGGATGCTGTTGTTGGGGGTGGGGAGGAGTGAGCAGGGTGAATAGAGGAGGTGTGAAGTGTCTGAGGTGTCAGAGGTGGAACAGCAGCAGTGGGGGTGGGTGAGTCTGCAGCCGATGTTGTAGACTGTCTCATGGTTGAATCAAATCTGTTGAAGAAATGATTCAGTTCATTTGCCCACCTCACATCCCTCCCAGGCAGAGAGTTCTGCTGTTTGTGGCCTGAGATGGTTCTGAGGCCTCTCCAGACTTCACCAACGTTGTTTTGCTGAAGCTGGTTCTCCATCTTCTGCCTGTAGCTGTCCTTCCCATTCCTTATCAGTCCCCTCAACTCTCTCAACGCATCTTATGATGGGTGAGATAATTGTCCGGTGAACAGGAGACAAAGGCTTGTGAGAAGACATGTTAAAAAGAATACAGCGATGATCAGAGATAAAAATGTCCTCAGAACAAATAGAATCAATATTCAAACCCAAAGTAAAAACAAGGTCCAGTGTGTGTCCTTTGTTATGTGTGGGGCCTGACACATGCTGGGTAAAATGAAAAAAAAATCATAATGTTGATAAAACCTCTGGCAAAGAGGTCGGAGTCATCATCAACATGTAGGTTAAAATCCCCAACTAAAAGCAGTCTGGACAATCTCATAGTAGAGGACAGGAAGTCGCTAAACTCCGATAAAAACAAGCTATTTGGGCCAGGTGGACGATACACCACAGCACAATAAAAAGGATCCTTACGTCCGATTTTAATCAGCTGTAGTTCAAACGAAAGAAAGTGTCCAACTTTCACTGAGTGGCAGGAGAAACGGCCCTGAAATGCCACATCGAGACCTCCTCCACGACCAGATCCCCGAGGCTGGCTGATGACGGAATAGCCGTTCGGGCACAGTTCAATGAGGGGCGAATAGTCCAAGTCCCGCTGCCAGGTCTCAGTTAGAAATAACAAGTCCAGTTTTTTAGAAGATATAAAAATAAAAATTTAAAGTGGTCTTAGGAGGCTCATCACTCTAGTGTGCACCGCCACTGGATCCCCCTGGTTATACACATACATACACGCACAGTATTGTTGATGCTTGAAGCAGGTGTTCAGTGCGGTTCTAATAACTCCCTTTACTACACTCCAACTCCTTTATACACAGCATGTTATAACAACTAGCTATTGCGTAAGCTAGCTATTGTGACAAATACAAGCGTATGGTCACAATTAACCCAACAAATTTTCATGATTTCTTAACCCTCTGGGTCCAAAATATAATTGGCCATTTTTGAAGACTTTTGATATTACCTTTGTAGTTCACCTTTATTTTCATTATTTACATCACATTATTTACTCACATGTCTGAAGCTACAGTTATTTTTTTCATCTGTATTAACACAATTCATCTGAAATCACATAAAAACAAAACATATAGTTATAGTAGGTATATTTGTTTTTACTGTAAAAAGCACAGGTATGTTTAGTTAATTATCTTCATAACCATGAAATGCATATAGAAATTGTAAATGTAAGAAAACCTATGCACAAATTTGTAAACAAATATATACAATTATTTATCTAAAAATGCAGACAATGCATCCGGTGTTTTTTTTAGTACAACCATTTAAACCTAATACTAAAAGAAAAATTAGAGAACGATCAGGTTTCACAGTAAGGTGCCCAACAAATTATTTGTGCCAGTGAAAAAAAATGTTTATCTGCCACAAGACAGGAGAACAGCACAGGTATAAAACCTGCAGACCTGATAGCAGGAGTTGTATCACTCGTCCTGTTTTCCACCTGCGATCTGCCTTTGTGACATTCACTAGTGCCCGCACTGACAGACAAAACAAAACAACAACTACACAACACACTAACTATACACTCCACACTAAACGTCACAAATCTCTCACAACTCAAAAATCAATCTCTCTCTCTCTCTCGATCAAAAACAATGAAATCACATGTCAAATCAATAATGTTTCTCTGCTTCACCATCCTCAATTTGGATAAGAAATTTCATAGAACAAATTTGGACAAATGTAATGATAACTGTGAAATTTGAGTTCCATTTATCAAATGGTTTGTTTGTTTGTTTTGGAAAAACAGTCCATCCACCCACTTTTGACAAGTTAAAATATTTAAGAAAATTCAAACAATCCAACAAAGTCACATACTTGAGTACATGCTAATATAAATTGCACAGAACACATTTATTTTTATAATTTATTATAATAATTATAATTTTTTGATTATATAACTATAATTTTTTGCAAATTGCAGATGATTTAAAATAAAATTTGATGATTTGAGAAGGACTGACTCAGGTCTTAAAACAAAAGGACATAGTTAACAAAATTATTTTCTGACTTATAGTTAGAGTACCATCTAGAAAGCAATAACATACCATAACATTTTGTGCAAATTTGAGCAAAAAGTGCACTAATAACTTCATTATTTGACATGGAATAAAACTGTTATTTTTTCTATGATAGCTGCTGTTTTTTAGTTAAAACAAGGGGCACTGCAATCATGTATGAGGTGAGTATAAAGTGCATGAATACTGGAATCATAAATGCATTCATACAGGACCTTTCAAATGTTACAAAAGAAAAAATGAAACTATTTAATTTTACAGTTTAATAAAGTTCAGAAGCTAAAGGTGCAGAAATGTAAAGTACAGTAAAGTAGTATATCAATCAAATGAACACATAAAAAATTGAGGTATACGAAACAGCATTTTTACATTTTTCGGAAACACAGGAAGCCCATACACATGCACACCTACACACATATAAGTGTAAAGCACTACACTTAAGTCAGTGCTGACAATACTTACTGCCACAAATGCAACACGTCTTTTTTTTGAAAATGTAATGCATGAGATATGGGACTGTTCAAAACTGTTTTGAAGTCTAGGACAACTAAATATATTTTTATAAGGATGTTGTGTGCAATCTTTGGTGCTTAAAATAATTTTTCTTTCCTTTCATCCAAGTTGTCTAATTACTTTATTTTACAGAGGGAAACTGATCCATTAAAATAAACAGCAAAACCAGGGTGGAGTGGTTCAGTAAATGTTGTGTGCACGGTGTACAAGTGGGTAACTGTATCAGGAGAGATTTCAAAAAAGGACAAAATGCCTGCTGGCCAGTCCAGATATACTCCCATGACACCAGCGGAGTTTCTACTTCTAATAAAGTTTACAAATGATTTGTTATGAGCAAAATTGTCCGGATTTTTAAAGCACCAAGACTTTTCATTGTCACCAAAACCATAGTCAGAAGAAGAATAAGAGGAAAACTCAGGCATCCTGTTGATACTTTTATATGCCACTGCAATATCTGCAGAAAAATACTCAACCTCCCAATAATGGCGACCTGTCAGACCTTCTTCACACAGAACCTGATCTTCATGAAATCTTTCCGGATGATCAGGATATGGTTGGTTCTCTGGAACAGCCTCTGCCTTTCTGTTCTCCTCGGTTAAACGAATGCTCACAGATGCTGTGTTTGGGTCAAGTGTCAGGTCACAGGCATCTGTAATCAGTGCAGGAAAAACAGTGAATCATTTGTAACAGCATTATCATGTCAGTGTGGTTTCTGTCTGAGTTTATATTAGCTAAGTTCTGCTCTGTTCTGTTTCATCATAATTACTGAGTTATTATGAGGCTTATCTCTAAATATTCAGGATGTGAAATAAGCGGCGAGCTACAAAATAAAGTCAAAATTATGGTATTGGGGCCACAACTTTAAGAATTACTACCAATTACACACTTGTTCAGATCAGAACAAAACTAGAAGCAACTATTAAACTTAATCAGGTAGATAATTCAAAAAGGTTTTGGTAAACATTTGCATTTACTGTTTAGAAATTACAGCCATTTTTATACAGTCTTCCAGCCTGACATAATCGGAGAAATAAGAGGGCGGAACCGGCTGTTCAAACCCCCCCAAGGCTGCCCGCTGGAATCGAAGCGATGGGACGAGGCGCGACCTCTCACAACGAACGTAATATGGTCAACACCTTGGAGACGCTTGCATCGGCTGTGAAGGCTCAAAGCAACAACATTGAGCGTATGGGGGGATACATCAGAGAGAGGCCTGCTCAAAATGGGACCCATGAGCGACAGTTGGAAGACATCGCGGAACGGATCACTGCAGCTGTGAGGTCTCAGAATCAAAAGAATGACAACACCATGGAACAGAAGTTTGATACCATCATGGGGAGGCTCGCGGCTCTCCAACGGGAGATCGAGAGGCCAGTGTCGGAGTGTTAGGGCAGCCTGAAAATTCTCCTGGCTGCTCGCATGGAAATTTACAAAATCAATATCGAGATTGCGGACCCCCATAAAGGCGCCAGCTGCAGGCCCAAGGCTGGAGCCGAACAATCACTCCCTGATAACGACTGTGTTACGGCTATTCTTCCCGCCCCATGCAAGGACACCTGGATTGGCTGGAGGACTGTTTACTTAGCCTGATAGGCCGAAGGACACTGTCTCAGCTGAACTATGGACACGCACACACATACACTTACACTGATAAGCACTCACTCATCCCCCCTCCCTTTCCAACGCCTCCGATGCTTGTGCCCTACCGGGGAAGATGGCAGTCAACTGGACCAGCGCAGATATGCTGCAGGACCGGATGCGCTGTCTACACCGGCTCTCTCTTACCCTTTACCCGCCCCTGTTGCTTGTCTTGTGTTTCTATGGTGTATTGATAGTCATGTGCTTTTGTGCTGAGGTGTTTTTTCTTCTGTTATCAAGCTGTTCTCCCACTAGGAGCTCAGTCTGAGTGGAGTTTTTTTTCCACATGTATGTGTATATATATATATATATATATATATATATATAGGTTTGTAGCTTGAACCTATTCGCTGGAACGTTGAGGACAATATAATTACACAGCAAGCAAGACACGAAGTAGGCAAAGTTCTTCATGTTACTCATGCATGAGGGAGACCTGCCTGGAGCCAAGTGTCGTTCCACCACTTGACCTCCGTCAGACTCTCAGCCAGGCTCCCCATAGCACTCCTTTTATTGTGGTTACATGAATATGCATAGGGTCATTAACATATAGCATCTTACATAGGTATACATGTGAACAAAGAATACTGTGTGTGTGTGTGTGTGTGTGTGTGTGTGTGTGTGTGTGTGTGTGTGTGTGTGTGTGTGTGTTACTGCTTTTCAAAGGGTCATATAACATGAAAGCACGAAGGCAAACATCCTTGGTCAGGAAGAGCCTAGACCCCCCCTCACCCTAGATAACACGGTGAGGAAGTCAAGCAGTTAAAGCACTTAGACTAGAACAGACGCAACTACGTTAATCCTACCATAAAACAATAAGACACGGTACGACCTCTCATGCTCCCAGAGTGCTGTCTAATACACACAAGGTTTGCAGACTATCAAGGATCAAAACCTCTACCAATCTACAACTAATTACAAAACTCTAAGCATATATAAGTAAATATTTCTAAGCATAAATGACAATCAACAATACAAATCTAACATATATATTTTAGAGATGGCACGATACAACATTTTTATGTCCGATACTGATATCATAAATTTGGATATCTGCCGATACCGATATGAATCCGATATAGTGTGTTTTTTAATCAATAAAACTGTTTTATTCAATATCTTGCTGCTTTTTGTATAAGTTAATACTCAAGTTTAAAAAAAACAAAAAAAACAAAAAACCACTAAAGCTATTCTGTTATACCTGTATGCAAAAAATACACTGCACCCAAAATATTTCATAGTTCAGCAATACTGATCAATCTAATAAACTTAAACCTACTCCATCCTCCCTATTCTGGTATTTTAAAGAGTAAGCAACCTAACTAATAGGGCTTTAAAACACCCACCACCTCGTGGTGCTTAATCGACGTAATAAACTTTCATTTGATGCAGTGTGAAAAAAAAATGCACAGAAATCAATTCTTTTTCAAGAATAATTAAATAGATTCAACATCTTTCTTCAACAGAATTGGAGACTGCACAGATTGTACCTTCCCAAAGGAAAAAGTACTATAGCTTACTAGGGTATATTAGACTCAATAGTTACTATATACAGTAATGGACTTCTATACATTTTACATCAGATTAAAACTTTGGGTGTAAGATTCGGATAATTTATTTATTAAAAGCTAGACATTTTAAATGAGAATAAGAAAGAAAAGTATGTCTTTGTGCCCCCCTTTTCCCTGAAAGTTTAGCCAGGCCCCCCTGGGGTGAGATTTTCCGTTTTCGTTTTAAAAGATAATCCCGTCCACACGTAAATGCAGAAATGAACGAAAACGCTGCTAGGAACATGCCAAAGCAACAGGTGGCAATATGTTCCTGACAGTGTAGAAATGTTGGCCAATCAGAAGTCTAGAAGCCTCGGTGGGAAATAGTAAACAAGGATGGGGCATAGAAGCAGAACCGAGTCCTATGTGTGGAGGGACAGTAACTGTGTGTGTATATGTAAGCATTTAAACACTGCAGAGAGTACAATTAACAGTAACAGTATTGTAGAAATTCATTTCACCGAAACAATAACGCGGTGCACAGTGTGACGTCAAAAATATCCACCCTGGCCGGAGTTTTTAAAAATCTCAGTTTTCAAATCAAATTCAAATTTTATTTGTCACGTACACAGTCATACACAGTACGATATGCAGTGAAATGCTCAGACAACTGCTCGTGACCTAAAGAAAAAAAGGAAAAAAAAGGAAAGGGCTATGAATAAGATAGGAAATAAATATGAAAAATTAAGAAATGTGTAAATTTAACTAGGAAGGAATAAAATATAAGAATATAAAATATAAAAAATGAAATAACTGTACAACACAAATTAGAATGAAGGGTAAATTTAACTGGGAAAGAATAAGATAAAATATATAAATTAAAGTTGAAAATAAAATAACTGTACAACAAAATACACAATACACAGTATAGAACTATATAAGAATGTATGAAGAAATATAAATAAATAAATATATATATATATACACACACAATAACAGCAGCTGTACAAGTATTAAGTGGAAATGAAGAATATAGTGACCAGTGTTGTGGAATCCACATTATGTCTTGTGCAGTGCAAATATGCTTAAAGTGATTTAAGTGATGAAGTGAAAACAATGTCCAGAATGTCCAGTGTGTGTGTAAGAACCATATGTGTGGGTCAGTACTGTGTGGTGGTGTGATTGAGAGACCGTATCGCCTGCGGGAAGAAGCTCCTCCTCAGTCTCTCTGTGTTGGTCTTCAGGGAGCGGAATCGCTTTCCTGACCTCAACAGAGAGAACAGTCTGTTGTTGGGATGGCAGAGGTCCTTCACGATCTTCCTGGCCTTGGTCCAGCACCGCCTGCTGTAGATTGAGTGCAGGTCAGGGAGCTCGGAGCGGATGGTGCGCTCAGCTGACCGTAGAGCTCGTCTGTCCTGCATGGTGCTGTTCCCGAACTAGGTTAAGATGTTTCCCGTCAGGATGCTCTCTATGGTGCAGGAGTAAAAGTTCCTGAGCACCTTGGAGGGCAGTTGGAAGTCTCTCAAGCGTCTGAGGTGGTAGAGACGCTGACGGGCGTTTTTCACCACGGTGTTGATGTGACAGGACCATGACAGGTCCTGCGTGATGTGAACTCCGAGGTATTTGAAGCTGTCCACTCTCTCCACTGGGCACTCGTTGATGACAGGGGTCTGGTAGTTCCTCTCCTGCTTAGTGCTGAAGTCCACTATCAGCTCCTTTGTCTTACTGACGTTTAGAAGGAGGTTGTTCCTCTGGCACCAGTTCTCCAGATTCCTAATCTCCTTCAGGTAGGCCGTCTCGTTGACATCAGAGATCAGGCCCACCACGACGGTGTCGTCAGCAAACTTGATGATGGTGGTGGAGCTGGTAGTGGCCACACAGTCATATGTGTACAGAGAGTACAGCAGGGGGCTCAGAACACACCCCTGGGGGGCTCCAGTGCTGAGAGGGGTGGAGGCTGAGACATGTCCGCCCATCCTTACTGCCTGTGGTCTGCCAGTTAGGAAGTTGGAGATCCACTGACACATAGATGAGCTGAGTCCCAGATGCTCCAGCTTGGTGGTGAGTGTGGAGGGAATTATGGTGTTAAATGCAGAGCTGTAGTCTATGAAGAGCATTTTAACATAATTCCCCCTTCTAGTGTCCAAGTGAGTGAGTGATGTGTGGAGGAGATGAGAGATGGCATCGTCTGTGGAACGATTTGGACGGTAAGCAAACTGTAGTGGGTCCAGTGTGTCTGGTAGTGAAGAAATGATGAAGTCTCTGACCAGGTGTTCAAAACACTTCATCACTACTGAGGTGAGGGCTACAGGGCGATAGTCATTGAGAGAAGCAGGGTGGGGTTTCTTCAGGACAGGAACAATGATGGACTCTTTGAAGCATGTGGGGATCACCGACTGAGATAAAGAGATGTTGAATATCTCAGTGAACACAGGAGCTAGCTGGTATGCGCAGTCTCTGAGGATACGACCTGGGATGCCGTCTGGTCCTGCTGCTTTCCTGGTGTTCACTCTCTTGAAGGCTCTCCTTACTTCATGCTCAGAGATGACGAGCACTTTTCCGGTGCTGGCAGTATCTTCCTGTCTGCAGCCGTTAGCGCCGCTAGCACTAGCATTGTTGGAGTCCTTAGCTGCAGCCTCGAAGCGAGCATAGAAAGTGTTCAGCTCGTCTGCCAGAGTCACGGCCGCGTTCGTCATACCGGTTGTTGGTGCTTTATAGTCCGTTATTGTCCTTAGTCCCCGCCATAGGCTCCTAGAGTCACTCTGTTGGAGTTGTGACTCTAGTTTCCTCCCGTAGCGCTGCTTCGCCTCTTTGACCGCCCTCCGCACGTTATATGACGCGGCTTTGTACGGGTCCATGTCCCCCGTCGTGAGTCCCGTGTTGTAGGCAGCGGTGCGGGATCTCAGAGCGTCGCGGATGGTTTTATCCACCCACGGCTTCTGGTTGGGAAACGTTGTGATAGTCTTTGTCTCCACGGTATCATCCGCTAGTTTCCTGATGAATCCCACAACCGTTTCCGTAAACACGTTGGCATCATCATCGGAGCTGTTTCTGAACATGCCCCAGTCTACGTCATCGAGTGCGTCCTGTAACGCGGCCACCGATTGATCCGTCCAGTGCGCGACCTTCCTCTGAACCGGAACTTCCTGTTTCAGCCTTTGTTTGTATTTTGGCATGAGGAAGATGGCGGCGTGATCGGATTTGCCAAATGGAGGGCGGGATTGTGCCTTGTAGTCGTCCTTGACCGTAGTGTAGCAGTGGTCCAGTGTCCTTTCACCTCTGGTGGGGCAGGTGATGTGTGATGTGATGCAGGTGATGTAACTAATAAGAGAGAGCCGGTGTAGACAGCGCATCCGGTTCTGCAGCATCTGTGCTGGTCCAGTTGACTGCTATCTTCCCCGGTAGGGCACAAGCATCGAAGGCGTTGGAAAGGGAGAGGGGATGAGTGAGTGCTTATCAGTGTAAGTGTGTGTGTGTGCGTGTCCATAGTTTAGCTGAGCCAGTGTCCTTCGGCCTATCAGGCTAAGTAAACAGTCCTCCAGCCAATCCAGGTGTCCTTGCATGGGATGGGAAGAATAGCCGTAACACAGTCATTATCAGGGAGTGATTGTTCGGCTCCAGCCTTGGGCCTAAATCCATAATTCTCTTTTAGGTTTTAGAGAACGACAGTGGGAGGCTATTCCAGGGAAAGTAATGCACACAAGACAAGACAAGGACAGGGAAGATAAGGGTGAGGAGGAGAGGAGAAAAGTGCGACCGCCTTCGCTGAGAGCTAAAGAAGAAGATTATATATATATATATATATATATATATATATATATAAAAAACACCCAGCACGCCCCTGCGGGCGGTTTATCCTTCAAGCTCGGGTCCTCTACCAGAGGCCTGGGAGCTTGAGGGTCCTGCGCAGTATCTTAGCTGTTCCCAGGACTGCGCTCTTCTGGACAGAGATCTCCGATGTTATTCCCGGGATCTGCTGGAGCCACTCGCCTAGCTTGGGAGTCACCGCACCTAGTGCTCCGATTACCACGGGGACCACCGTTACCTTCACCCTCCACATCCTCTCGAGCTCTTCTCTGAGCCCTTGGTATTTCTCCAGCTTCTCGTGTTCCTTCTTCCTGATATTGCTGTCATTCGGAACCGCTACATCGATCACTACGGCCGTCTTCTTCTGTTTGTCTACCACCACTATGTCCGGTTGGTTAGCCACCACCATTTTGTCCGTCTGTATCTGGAAGTCCCACAGGATCTTAGCTCGGTCATTCTCCACCACCCTTGGGGGCATCTCCCATTTTGACCTCGGGACTTCTAGGTTATACTCGGCACAGATGTTCCTGTACACTATGCCGGCCACTTGGTTATGGCGTTCCATGTATGCCTTGCCTGCTAGCATCTTGCACCCTGCTGTTATGTGCTGGATTGTCTCTGGGGCATCTTTACACAGCCTGCACCTGGGGTCTTGCCTGGTGTGATAGACCCCAGCCTCTATGGATCTTGTACTCAGAGCTTGTTCTTGTGCTGCCATGATTAGTGCCTCTGTGCTGTCTTTCAGTCCAGCTTTGTCCAGCCACTGGTAGGATTTCTGGATATCAGCCACCTCCTCTATCTGCCGGTGGTACATACCGTGCAGGGGCATGTCCTTCCATGATGGTTCCTCGTCTCCCTCCTCTTTCTTGGGTTTCTGCTGCCTGAGGTATTCACTGAGCACTCGGTCAGTTGGGGCCATCTTCCCAATGTATTCTTGGATGTTCGTTGTCTCATCCTGGACTGTGGTGCTGACACTCACCAGTCCCCGGCCCCCTTCCTTCCGCTTAGCGTACAGCCTCAGGGTGCTGGACTTGGGGTGAAACCCTCCATGCATGGTCAGGAGCTTTCTTGTCTTTATGTCAGTGGCTTCTATCTCCTCCTTTGGCCAGCCTATTACCCCAGCAGGGTACCTGATCACGGGCAGGGCGTATGTGTTGATGGCCCGGATCTTGTTCTTACCATTCAGCTGACTCCTCAGGACTTGCCTGACCCTCTGCAGGTACTTGGTGGTTGCAGCCTTTCTAGCGGCCTCTTCATGGTTCCCATTTGCCTGCGGGATCCCCAGGTACTTGTAACTGTCCTCTATGTCTGCAATGTTGCCTTCTGGTAGTTCAATCCCCTCAGTTCTGACTACCTTCCCTCTCTTTGTTACCATCCGACTACACTTCTCCAGTCCGAACGACATTCCAATGTCATTGCTGTATAGCCTGGTAGTGTGGATCAGTGAATCGATGTCTCGTTCACTCTTGGCATACAGCTTGATGTCATCCATGTACAGGAGGTGGCTGACAACTGCTCCGTTCCGTAGTCGGTATCCGTAGCCAGTCTTGTTAATGATCTCACTGAGGGGGTTCAGGCCTATGCAGAACAGCAGTGGGGACAGAGCATCTCCTTGGTAGATCCCGCACTTGATGGTAACTTGTGCTATGGGCTTGGAGTTGGCCTCTAGTGTTGTACGCCACATCCCCATTGAGTTCCTGATGAAGGCTCTTAGGGTCCCATTGATCTTGTACAATTCTAGGCATTCCAGTATCCAGCTGTGGGGCATTGAGTCATAGGCCTTCTTGTAATCAATCCAGGCAGTGCACAGGTTGGTCAGTCTGGTCTTGCAGTCTCGGCTGATTGTTCTGTCTACCAGTAGCTGGTGTTTTGCACCTCTGGTATTCTTGCCAATTCCTTTCTGTGTCCCGCTCATGTATTGACCCATGTGCCTGTTCGTCTTAGCCGATATGATGCCTGACAGGAGCTTCCATGTAGTACTGAGGCAGGTTATTGGTCGGTAGTTGGAGGGGACCGGTCCCTTCTTGGGGTCCTTGGGGATCAGGACCGTCCGGCCTTCAGTTAGCCATTCCGGGTGTCTCTCGTTAACTAGCAGCTGGTTCATTTGTGCTGCCAGACGCTCGTGGAGTGCAGTCAGCTTCTTCAGCCAGTAGGCGTGAACCATGTCGGGCCCTGGTGCTGTCCAACTCTTCATACTGGAGACCCTTTCTTGGATATCTGCCACTGTGATGGTTACTGGACCCTGTTCAGGGAGGTCGCTGTGGTCTGCCCTCAGATCCACTAGCCACTGAGCATTGCCGTTATGGGTTGCATCCTTCTCCCATATGCTCTTCCAGTATTGCTCCGTCTCCAGCCTTGGTGGTGCTGTTCTCTTATTGTTCCCTTGCCACTGAGAGTACACCTTTGCTGGTTCTGTGGAGAACAGCTGGTTTATTCTCCTGCCTTCTATCTCTCTGGTGTACCTCCTCAAGCGGCTGGCCAAGGCTGTGAGTCTTTGCTTGGCAGTTTCCAAGGCCTCAGGTATGGACAGCTTGCTGTATTTCTTAGGCACCTTATTTGTCGCACCTTTCTGCAACTCTGTTAGTTGGCTAACCTCCCTCCGTGCTACTTTGATCTTGCCCTCTAGCCTCCTTCTCCATGGAGGGTACTGCCCCTTGTGGCTGTTCAACTTGTAGCCAAGCATCTCACTGATCACTGCTGCCGTATTGTAGATCAGCTTGTTAGTGTCGGTAATCGTGGTTGTAGGTATTGCCCGTAGTGCTGCATTAACATCATCTAGCAGACCTTCTGAGGGTACTTCACGTAATCTTGGTAACCGGCTACGGGGGATCCAGGTTTCAAGCTTGGCCATGATCCTATTTTTCAGGTCAGTTCCTCTCGCACTCAACGATCCTTCTCCTATCGCACTTGGGGCTATGTACCCAATCTCGGGTGGGGGTGATGATATCTCCCCCCTGACCTGGCGTCCTGACTCCTCCTTGCCGTAGCATTTGTGTTGTACCTCGTCAATCTCTAGCTGTGAGAGCAGTCCCTTCTTTCGAATGTTGGAACACTGAGCTACTAGTTGTTTCGCCGTCATTGTGGATGTTGGGTATCGAAGAATCCATAGGTCCCTCATCCTATTCATGTAGCCCCTTCCGCCGGGGTTACTTGCGTAGTAACATTCCAACAACGCCCTGTTTTCGTCCCTTGCCCACCGATGCCTTCTTGTTCCAGTAGCCCACTTTTCGTCAGGGTGCCCTGGTTCCTCAACACCTGACGCGGACCTTGTTGATCCGGGCGACGTCCGAGCCGGCATGCCTTCATATTTATCTGTCTCGCTCATGTCTGCGGTAGGCTTGCTTAGCATAGGGGGTCTAGCCTTAGGACCCTTACTGGATACAGACGCCCCAGGCAGGAATCGAACTTGCGATCCTCTGTTCCAAAGGCGTGTAGTTTAACCACTACGCTATCCAGCTGCTATATATATATCCACCTCCTGTACATGGATGACATCAAGCTGTATGCCAAGAGTGAACGAGACATCGATTCACTGATCCACACTACCAGGCTATACAGCAATGACATTGGAATGTCGTTCGGACTGGAGAAGTGTAGTCGGATGGTAGCAAAGAGAGGGAAGGTAGTCAGAACTGAGGGGATTGAACTACCAGAAGGCAACATTGCAGACATAGAGGACAGTTACAAGTACCTGGGGATCCCGCAGGTGAATGGGAACCATGAAGAGGCCGCTAGAAAAGCTGCAACCACCAAGTACCTGCAGAGGGTCAGGCAACTCCTGAGGAGTCAGCTGAATGGTAAGAACAAGATCTGGGCCATCAACACGTACGCCCTGCCCGTGATCAGGGCCCTGCTGGGGTAATAGGCTGGCCAAAGGAGGAGATAGAAGCCACTGACATAAAGACAAGACAGCTCCTTACCATGCATGGAGGGTTTCACCCCAAGTCCAGCACCCTGAGGCTGTACGCTAAGCGGAAGGAAGGGGGCCGGGGACTAGTGAGTGTCAGCACCACAGTCCAGGATGAGACAACGAACATCCAAGAATACATTGGGAAGATGGCCCCAACTGACCGAGTGCTCAGTGAATACCTCAGGCAGCAGAAACCCAAGAAAGAGGAGGGAGACGAGGAACCATCATGGAAGGACAGGCCCCTGCACGGTATGTACCACCGGCAGATAGAGGAGGTGGCTGATATCCAGAAATCCTACCAGTGGCTGGACAAAGCTGGACTGAAAGACAGCACAGAGGCACTAATCATGGCAGCACAGGAACAAGCTTGAGTACAAGATCCATAGAGGCTGGGGTCTATCACACCAGGCAAGACCCCAGGTGCAGGCTGTGTAAAGATGCCCCAGAGACAATCCAGCACATAACAGCAGGGTGCAAGATGCTAGCAGGCAAGGCATACATGGAATGCCATAACCAAGTGGCCGGCATAGTGTACAGGAACATCTGTGCCGAGTATAACCTGGAAGTCCCGAGGTCAAAATGGGAGATGCCTCCAAGGGTGGTGGAGAATGACCGAGCTAAGATCCTGTGGGACTTCCAGATACAGACGGACAAAATGGTGGTGGCTAACCAACCGGACATAGTGGTGGTAGACAAACAGAAGAAGATGGCCGTAGTGACCGATGTAGCGGTTCCTAATGACAGCAATATAAGGAAGAAGGAACACGAGAAGCTGGAGAAATACCAAGGGCTCAGAGAAGAGCTCGAGAGGATGTGGACGGTGAAGGTGACGGTGGTCCCCGTGGTAATCGGAGCACTAGGTGCAGTGACTCCGAAGCTAGGCGAGTGGCTCCAGCAGATCCCGGGAACAACATCGGAGATCTCTGTCCAGAAGAGCGCAGTCCTGGGAACAGCTAAGATACTGCGCAGGACCCTCAAGCTCCCAGGCCTCTGGTAGAGGACCCGAGCTTGAAGGATAAACCGCCCGCAGGGGCGTGCTGGGTGTTATATATATATATATATATATATATATATATATATATATATATATATATATATATATATAAAATCTTTTTTCTTATCTTTGTGTCCTGTAAATGCTGCAATGAAACAGCCATGTTGCATTCTGAAGCTGTGGCTGGATTTAAAAAAAAAAAAAAAAGCAAGACAGGAAGTGAACAGTTGTCAGGCTGAGCGGATACATCAGAATTTTCTATATATGTAGCTCACTTCTGCTCTGTGAGTGACTCGTGTGAGGTGGAAAAAAAGTCTGTGCATTTTGTATAATTTTCATAAGCTTTATTATTTGTTTGAAGTGAACTGAATAATAAATTGAAATTGTACATAAGAACATTCATGGTAAGGTGTAATATGACATGATGAACAACAGATTGCTTCCACTTTCACTAGTATATAATAAAGTTATATACAATTAAATATCCTGTGCACTGAAGTCAGGGTTGATCTTTTTTTTTTTTTTTTTTTTACCCCCAGGGTTCATCTGTCATGGTGGCCTAGAAATATTGATTCACAAAGTACTACTGGTGACACTGCTGATGACTTGTGACTCTTCTTATGCATCCACTTATTATTTTACCACTGTGCTTTTCTTTCAGTCTTTTCCTCTTGTGACACTGCTGGGTGGTATAAGGCACATCTGTCAGTGAAGCTCCTGGAAGTCAGTGAGAAACCACAGGATGTTTTTTTTTTACTCTGCAAATTTAATTTGTTAGTGTCTAGTGTATTTTACTAATAGATATGGAAGTGGTGGATAAAAATTTTTATCGTGTAGTTTTGTAACTTTTTAAAGCATGTTGCTGTGTCTTTGTACTCTGCACTTGTATCCTGAACTCTCATTTAACAATACAAACTAAAGTCTATTGAAGTCTGTTTACTTCTTTTCATGTAAATGAACTTTGTCACAAATGAAATTTCTCAGTTTGTGATATTGATTCTCATTAATGTGTTATATGTACACAGTTCACAGCAAAATTTCCCATCAGCAGTTAACCGTATTAGTTGACCTGCTGGTATGTATGAGGTGGGACGTGGTTTGCGGTGCAGTGCAGGGAAGGCAGACGCACCCACTCTGCATCCGCAATCACACCCACTGGCTACAAGAAGGGGAATCAGGGTTGTGTTTGGGTTGGTGTTGTGGTGTGATGCATCTGCAGCTGAGAGCTGAGAGCTGCAGCTGAACTAATAAAGATGGCCCAAATCCTTGATCTGTGGACTCGTCGTGTCTCATTCACACCACAATGTATTTAAATAATAGCTAGCAACCCAATCACTGGTCTCAATGTTTGTCATGCTTGCACATTATTAACAATGTTAGCAAACAAGCTAATACAATACTTAATAAACAGAGATTTGTTTGTGACTCTTCTAACTGTAACTACTACTATTGGAAATATTACTATTTTAAAAAAAATAGCTAGGTTAACTGCACATAAACTGTCATTAGCCTTCAGCTTGGTTGGCTAGCTACAGCTGCAGGGAAAACTCATCCATCCAATCTCTTCTATTTATCCAATTCAGGGTTGTGGAGTGGCTGAAGCCCATCTTAACTGCCATAAGACAAGAAGCAGGGTACAGCCTGGACAGGTCACCAGTTTATCACAGGGCTAGCACAGTGACTCAGACAACTATTTGCACCTATATTCACACCTATATCCAATTTAGACTCACCAATTAACCTAACAACACTAACAAGCTATTGAAAAGATGGGAAAACCCCCTTTTTTTAAAATACTTTTTTAATACTTTTCATGCCATAATATTTGACAGACTTACAGTGTCATGACCAGAGCTTTGGTAAAAAGATGGACTGACTGAATTTGAGGGGTATGGCATTCTATAATGAAAATGACTGGTCAAATCCTGAAAGACATAACAAAGGGTGATTGGTTTTTATAATTCATGGTGGTGGACGACCATATAATTGTGGTTGAATTTTGGTCGTAATAAGGAAAGTTATTGGCTCTAATGTGGATTTACTTCTTTTGCTGTCACCCATGGGCATGCTCACTGTTGTACAGGAAATCGGATGTGTACAAAATAACCAGGAATGGAGATAAGACCGTCCCCTTTGGTCCCCCAGTGTTACTAAACATCACATCACTCTTAATGTGCCAGTAGGTTGAAGTAAACCTAACAGTCTTCATTTTTGTTGAAACTGCATTCACCACTGTTTGGAGAGATTAATATTACATTTCTGCAACAACTTTTAAACCAAATTTCAATATGTTTACAAATACGCCATCCCATTTTTTCTGAATCTCTTTTGAAAACAGTATATCAGAATATGAAAAATTTTGTACTAGTCATGTTCTGCAGGTGTGTGGCTTTTGAATGAGAAGAGATTAAGGGCTTTGGAATATGAGATCATTGGATGTATTTTACGTGAAAACAATCAAACACGATCTCCACATTGGTCCATACAGATGTCTGGTTTGCTCACTGTGTAAAAAATTTCATGTTGGTTGCAATATATTGTTGTTGCAGTCAGGGGGAAAAAGACAGAGACAGATAAACACCCAGTGTCTTTCACTCGTGGTTTCTCTTATCATTAAAAGTAAATAACAAGGTAGACTAGTAATCCAAATCAAAAATTGCCACAATATTTTTCTGTTATCTGACCTATCAGGTTGATAAAATTCATGCAAAATCAAATGCAGTCTGTACAAGCTGTGTGCAGCCACTATTGGGGTCATCCTAGGAAGAAGCTAAGAATTACAATAAATATGTGACTTTTTAATTTGCAAATTTTGTTCCCTACAAATTATTATTGTTGTTGTTGTTAGGAGGTGTATAAATATAAAATGGAAAAGATACATGAGTACAAATCAGTAAATATACAATTTTAAAGAAAGATAATACATTTATTTATACAGCACCTTTCAAAAAATGTTACAACACAGCACAACTGAAACATTAAAAATGAATGTATAAAAAAAGTCATGTTTAACATTTTACAAAATGTACAGTCAACACAGTTGGGATAAACATATACTGCCTTTGATAGGTCGTTAGAGTCCCACACATTTGGTCTGGCAAATTTCTGAAGTCTGCTAAAAAGTGAGCCCACATTTTTAGTGTTGTTGAAGGCATGCAGGACATGAAACCATGTCTTTATTATATGCAGCTGAGCACGACATAATATAAAGAGATATCATAAACCTTCCAATCCAGTTTTTTTTCCTGTATAATCTTTCTTTCCTTTCATCTAAAATTTTCTTCTTTTCTTTGTTTACAAAGGTAAATTGATCCCAACTGATCCAGAGAGAAACCAGGATGGAGTGGTTCAGTGAAAGCTGTGTGTATGGTGTAGAGATGAGTAACTGTGTCAGCAGAGACTTTAAAGAAGGACAAAATACCTGCCGGCCAGTCCAGATACATTCCTATGGTACACCTCAGTGGTGTACTTTTCAAAAGTGTTAAGTTATTGTTATGACTAAAAACACCACCATTCATCCAGCACCAAGACTTTTCATTTTTTCCAAAAGAAAATTCAGAGGAAGAGTCTCCCACCCGGTCAATGCTTTTATATGCCACTCCAACATCAGCCCGTAAACACTCAACCTCCCAGTAATGGCGACTTGTCAGACCTTCTTCACAGAGAACCTGATCAAGATCAAATCTGTCTGGATGATCAGGATATGGTTGCTTCTCTTGAACACATTCTGCCATTTTTTTCTCCTTGGTTAAAATAATATTCACACCTGCTGTGTTGGGATCAAGTGTTAGGTCACAGGCATCTGCAATCAAAACAGTAGAAAAACGTTAACTGTTTGTGCCGTTCTTGATCTCAGATAATGTTGCTATGAAACTTAAACCAAAAGTGGTTTAGTTATTATTTACAGGTGCCACCAAATAACTGCATGTACATTGTGTCTGTAAACAAAATACACACAACACACTTTGATTTAAGATTAAATGTTGCTCCGTTGCTCAGTCAATGTGGACTCCATCTTAGTGTATTGTGCATCAGCATTTCTAATTTGTTTATGACTTTAAACCAACTAATCATTTATCTTTTGAGGTATAAAATAAAATTTAAAGCCAGCAAATTCAGTGTTTTTGTCTGCTATTTATGTTCTCTATCAGGACACCTTGTTGATAATTCTCATTGAGTAGTAAACACTAATAAATCCAACTGATTTTTCTTCTTTTTCAAACCCCCCGCCCCCCGATTTAAAACAAATTTTTATATTTCAAAATATAGATTACAACCTGCACACAAATCACATCACATGCAGTGTTTCTTGAACATATTTTTCTTACACTGTCTCAGTAGCTTCAGATCGACCCAACATTCTTCATTGTGGTCCACACTAATGGGAAAAATAAACAAAAGCACTGTTGTTTACGAAGAACAATAATAGATCTTGCAATATTAAAATGACTGAAAAACTGATAATAAATTAAGCATAAAGCATTCTTTTTAAGACAGGATTTTTTTCCATACTTGACATTTTCCAGACTGCAGCATGTATCTCTCTTTTTTTCATTTAGCAGCTTGACTATTTCTTGACTGAGGTTATTAAAGCTGAGGTCCAGATCTTTGAGGCTGCAGTAGTTCGAGTCAAGAGCTGAGACCAACGAGGAGCCTCCACGTTGTGTCACTTTACAAAATGACAGCCTACAGAAATCAAACAGTGGGTGTGGTAGATGATCTTATCAAGACCAGTTTTAATGTGTGCATTTATACCTCACAAACTAAATTCATACGTAATCATATGATTATTTCAGAGATTAAAACAAAAAAAATCATCCATTGAAAGTAACAAAGGGACTTGGTGGTGGTTATATATAAATATCTCAAGCATATTAAATGTACAAATTATTGCAAGGCATTGTAACTGCACGATAACAGACCATCTCTTAAACTGTCTGAAAAACGTTGAATTCAGTAAGACTTTTGTTATACTGCAGGAGGCTCCATGTACACTGGAGAAAATAATTATTTGATACCTTGCTGAATTGATGTTTTGTCAAGTTTTGAAGTTTTTACAAAGAAATGAACAGTCTCCAATTTTATGGTAGTTTCATTTTAATGGAATTAGTTTTATTTTCTGTAGGATTAAAGCTACTCTGTGATATTAATGTGATTATTATTTTCTTCTTTAGCCACTCTTGTTTCCATGGCAGTATGTTTTGGGTCATTGTTCCGCTGGACGACTGATTCGCGAACCATATTCAGTGTTCTAGCTGAGAGACGGAGGTTCTTGTCCAAGCTTGGAATGGAATAAACTGAATCTGTGGATAGGTGCGCTTTATACAGATAATAAGTTGAGGTCAGGAGTATCTGTAATTGGCTGATTGATTGACTGTAATCTGCTAATTTGTGGGAGCCAGAATTCTGGTTAGGCAGTAGTGGATCAAAAAGTTCTTTTATTCCATGACATGCAAATGAATTTATAACTTTTATGAAACATCTTTTCTTCTGGATTTTTGATTGATATTCTGTCTCTTTCAGTAAAAATGGGACTACCATAAAATCTGGAGACTGTTCATTTGTTTGTAAATGAGCAAACTTACAAATTGAGCAGGAGATCGATTATTTACTTCCCTTATGGGAGATTTATTGTGATAACATCATGTGAACTGACCTTAGTGTTTTTAATCCACACTGTGGGTTTGTCAGTGCATTACACAGTGCTATCACCCCTGAATCCAGCAGGTCATTATAACTCATGTCCAGGTGTTTCAGGTGGGAAGCTCTGAAGCTGAGCAAAGAAGCCAGTGTCTCACAGCCTTTCTCGGTGAGTTTGTTGTGACTGAGACTGAATGAAAAAATGCAGGAAATTTTTTTTAGCTTAATAATATAGGAAATTGCACATTTGAAAAATATTAAAAACTAATTATTTTATAACATATATAAGCAATATACCATATAAAATGCAAAAGCCCAAAGCAAAAATTAATATCCGTTTCTTTTCATCTAGCAAAAATAATAAAAGTTTTGTGCAAGATGAAATAAAATAGTATAATAGAATTAACCAAGTGCAAGGTCTTTGTTTGAAACCATGTTTGAAGATGGCCAGTTAGAATACCACAATAGCTGTCAAATGTGTGCTTACATCAAGATGGCACTGGAGTGACGGCAGCCTTTCCAAGTAGCTCTACAACACCGCACCTTTTTCTTAACTTTAACTTTTTTTTAGACTAGGTTTTCAAACTTTATTTCACCTTCCTCTAGTTACTCTACTTATACCTCTTAGATATAGCGATACAAGATGGATAATGCACTTTTTTAAACTTCTGGAACCAGCTCCTTCATCTATTCGAGAGCGGAGCTGCTGGCACTAAGAACAAAGGGACAGACCGGCATGCGACACAACATCCCGGCTGAGATAAAGAGGAGCTACAGAGGCTGCAAAGCTGGAGCGAGGAGAGCGGATCACCGGAGGCGATTCAAACCATCAATCCCGACAGTGATAATGGGCAACGTGAACTCATTACAGAATAAGATTGATGAACTGTGCGCTCTGAACAACCACAGACTATACCGTGAGTGCAGCTTGTTTATCTTCACGGAGACGTGGCTAACCGAGCTAACGCCACAGGCTAACGTAGACCTATGCGGTTTTACATCCATGAGATCTTATCGGGACACGCAGGCCAGCGGAAAAAGCAGAGGTGGGGGACTCATTGTCTACGTTAACAACAGATACTGTAACCCTGGACACGTCTCTGTTAAAGTTTCGGTATGCCGTCCGGACCTGGAGCTGCTAGCTGTTAGCTTGCGGCCATATTATCTACATCGGGAGTTCAGTCATGTGATCTGTGTGTGTGTTTACTCCGAGGGCTGACTCAACAGCTGCCTGTGAGAAAATACACACAGTCACAGCAAGACTTCAGACACAAAACCCCGAGGCTTTCATTATTATATCTGGAGACTTTAATCATGCCACACTGGATTCTACTCTGGCTGCTTTTCACCAGTTTGTGAATTGTCCCACAAGGAGCAACAGGACAATTGACCTACTGTATGCCAATGTGAGAGATGCATACAGAGCCACCCCCCTCCCCCCACTAGGGAAGTCAGACCACAACCTGGTTTACCTACAGCCACAATACACACCCCTCGTCCAAAGGCAGCTTGTCACAACGCGCTCCATCCGGAGATGGACCCCAGAAAAGGAGGATGCTCTGAGAGACTGCTATGACACCGCAGACTGGGATGTGCTTCTGAGCCCACATGGTGAGGACATAGAGGGGGCGACACACTGTCTTACAGACTACCTCAACTTTTGTGTGGACACAGTCGCCCCCGCTAAGACGGTACAGTGTTATCCTAATAACAAACCGTGGGTAACACAGGAAGTCAAAGCTGTCCTCAACATGAAGAAGGCGGCTTTCAGGAGCAAAGTGAAGGAGGAGATGAAAGCAGCACAGCAGGAGGTGAAACGCTGCCTGAGGGAAGCAAAGGACACCTACAGGAGGAAGGTGGAGCAGAAGTTGGAGAGGAACAATATGAGGGAGGTCTGGAATGGTGTGAAAACCATCACAGGCCACAACACCAAGAAAAGCACAGTGGGGGGGACTGTGGAGAAGGCAAACGAACTCAACAACTTCTTCAACAGGTTTGACCAGCCCACAACCCCCCCACCCTCACCCTCACCTTTACTACAGAGTCCTCTCCCCACTCTCCTACCTCCCTCGCTTCCCCCCCTTCCTGACACTATGACACCCCCCTCCTCCAATCCCTCTCTCAGCAGCAAGACATCTCCCCCCTCCTCCCAAACATCTCCCAGTGTCACAGTGGATCAGGTCAGGAGACAACTAAGGAAGCTTCGCCCCAGAAAGGCAGCAGGCCCAGACAAGGTGTGTCCTAGGATGCTAAAGGCATGTGCTGCTGAACTTGGGGAGCCGCTACAACGAGTCTTCAACCTCAGCCTGCGACTGGGGAGAGTGCCCGCCCTCTGGAAGACATCCTGCATCATCCCAGTCCCCAAAAGGAACCGGCCCAATGAGCTGAATGACTTCCGACCGGTGGCACTGACGTCACATCTTATGAAGACTCTAGAGCGGCTCTTCCTCAACCTCCTCCGACCACAGGTACAACATGCCCAGGACCCACTACAGTTTGCATACAAGGCGGATGTCGGCGTGGAGGATGCCATCCTGTACCTCCTGCATAGAGCCCACTCACACCTGGATGGGGGAAAAGGCACGGTCAGGATCCTGTTTCTTGACTTTTCCAGTGCCTTTAATACCATCCAGCCCTGTATGCTTCAGGAAAAACTGAACAGGATGGAGGTGGACCCCTGCCTGGTGGCTTGGATCTCCGACTACCTCACAGACAGACCGCAGTACATCAGGCTGAAGGACATCACGTCTGACACTGTGGTCAGCAGCACAGGAGCACCACAGGGAACTGTGCTGTCCTCTCTTCTCTTCACCCTGTACACCTCTGACTTCTGCTACAACTCTGAATTATGCCACATTCAGAAGTTTGCAGATGACACAGCCATCATGGGGTGTATCTGGGATGATCAGGAAGAGGAGTACAGAAGTCTGGTGAGGAACTTTGTCGCATGGAGTCACACAAACCACCTGCAACTCAACACCTCAAAGACTAAGGAACTGGTTGTGGACTTCGGGAGGTCCAGAGAAGGTCCACTGCCGGTTCAGATAGAGGGGGAGGAGGTGGAGGTGGTCAACAAGTACAAGTACCTCGGGCTGTGGGTGGACAATAAACTTGACTGGTCATGCAACACAGAGCACCTGTATAAAAAAGCCCAAAGCCGACTGTACTTCCTCAGGAGGCTGAGGTCTTTTAACATCTGCAGGAAGCTCCTGAGGATGTTTTACCAGTCAGTGGTTGCTGGAGTATGTTTCTATGCTGTGGTGTGCTGGGGGAGCAGCACAGCAAAGAAGGACTCATCCAGGCTGGAGAAACTGATCAGGAAGGCTATCTCTGTGGTCGGCATGAAGCTGGACATTCTGGTGACAGTGGCAGAGAAAAGGACACTAAAGAAACTGCTGGACATTATGGACAATGCTGGGCATCCTCTGCACACGGCCATTAACAACCAGAAGAGTCTGTTCAGTGACAGGTTGCTTCTCCCCAAGACAAGAACTAACAGACTTAAAAACTCCTATATCCCACACGCCATCAAACTGTTTAACTCCTCTCTGGAGGGGAGAGGGAGGGGAGACAGGAGGACAAAGGAGGGGGGACCAACTAAGCTGTAGTGCCTCTTCACTTCACTGTGCAATACCTTTTGTGCAATACTTTTGTTAATAATCAATGGTGCAATAGACCTCAATACTTTAAATGTGCAATTCACTTGTATTTTTATTTTTATTCCTATTTATTCTATTTATCCCCTTCGTATATTTTATTTATATATGTCTCTGTATTTATATGTGTGTGTGTGTGTGTGTGTGTGTGTGTGTGTGTGTGTGTGTGTGTGTGTGTATATATAATATTCTGTAACTCTGTAACTTCTGTCAGTGCTGTGCTTTTTGGAAACCGAATTTCCCAGAGGAACCCACCCGAGGGATTAATAAAGTTTTATCTTATCTTATCTCTTAAAAGAAATCAAATAGCACTCTCTCCCTGCTGACTGCTAAAATAAACTTGAGGTGGGAGGTTTCACTTCTCTGTAAAGCTCTAAAATGTAACAGAAATTTTTTAGTTTGTACTTAAAAGTTGTTGTTGTTGTTTTAATGCAGTGTTGTACCTTAATGCCTCCAATCTACAGTTTGTGTTCTTCAGCCCATCAGAGAGGCTCTCCATTTCTGAGTCTTTTAAATCAGTGTAGCTTAGTTCCAGTTCTTTCAGGTAACTGGTGCTGGATGTGAATGCCGTTACTAACTTCTCACAGATTTCTGCAATCCTACAATTTCGGTTCAACCTTTTGATACAGAGGATAAAACAGCATTAGATTAGATAGATATCCATAGATACAGTAAATCACCCACTTTTACAAAAATTGGCTGTTACTCTTATGCAATGAGACCAATGAAGGCTGTTAGTTGAAGCAGAAAAAAGTCTTGGAAGAAATGGGTAGTCTATTCAAGACAATTTTACACTGTAGAGAAGAATTTGACTCAACTGTTAATATGGTTTAAAAAAAGCCCATGTACAGCCCAAAATGCCTGTTATAATTCATTGTCCCTGCCAGTAACATAATAAGGTCATCTGTGCTGTGTAACTGTTGATTGACCCACATCTCTACAAGTCCTGTGTTGTTTTACATCATAGACTGCATGCTCTAACAAGTGATTCATTCAGTTAATTACAGTCAAGGCAGACTTTTTGACACAGAAGTCTGGCTGCTCCTATGTACTTGCCATTAGCCGCAAAGCCAACAAGTAACAACCGTAGTATTTCTTTTTAAGTCCACTCTGTGTTAAAGTGTTGTAGCAGGATGTCACAGGATGATGAATACACAAGTTAAAATAAGTTGTGGTTTCTTTTTGGTCAGCTCACTCAGTACAATACATGAGTGTGTTCTTACAGGACTAAGCTGATGTAAACACTACAAAGAAGAACAATGAAATCTGGGCATGCATGAAAGGCTCAACCTCTCCCAAAGTGTATCTGGCAAATTGTTTCCTCGCAAAGTGGGAGCATCCCCTTTGCTCTCCTTATCATTCATGTTGTTTTTGGACCTAGACAATATGGAGCAAGTAGAGCTAGCTAACATTAATCCTATGGATGAAACATTGACTTTTCAGCTACAAACCCGATGTGCTCAGTAAGCAATTCTAGTTGGCACGTCTGGAGGACCACCAATTTTTTCCCCTGGATGTCTATTCCAGCGGTAAAACCCACAGAAAATTCATGGCCAAAATAGTAGTAGTAGTAGAGTCACCTGTGGTTCTTCAAAGTCACTAAAATCAGCTTTGTGTAGATTAGTTCCACCATATCTACATGTCTAAATGCACTAAGTTGCCGGGTGATTGGCTGATTAGATATGAAGCCAAACAAAGGTCAAAGGTTTATTGTTTTCCACTCTTTAAATCATTTCAGGTTGTCATTTGGCTGTAATAGGATAGGCTCATTACTCATTCATGAAATCTTTGATGCAAAAACCACCGCACAAAAGAATATAGTGTAAAACAATGGTTATTCAGTGAGTCCTGCATCAGTTTTGCCAGTGCAAAATCATATGCATTCTTTGTATTGACCAAACATGGAAAGGGCATTTTTTTGTTGTTAGTGGGCTTACCCACACACAGTCATGAAAGGTTATTGCCTAGACATCCAAGCAGGACTGAAAGCCAGTAATGGTATAAATAACTTCTGATCAAAGCCGTGTCATCTCAGGCTATAATGCTAAGTCCCAGATAAGGAATAACATCTGAATAACATCTAACACTGACCTGAGGTTCTCCAGGTTAGTGCAGCCCAGTCCGGTGGAGAGCACAGAGAGTAATGAGTCTCTCAGTATGTTGTCACTCAACTCCAGTTCTTTTAAATTTGAGATGATTGATTTGATGGCTGAAGCTAGATTTTCACTCTGTGTTTCTGAAAGCCCGTGACCAGAAAGACTGCAAATATAAAGGATAATAGGTGAAAAGTGACTGATGAACACAGTCATGGGAAAAAAGTTTTCACACAGTTCTATAAAAACAAAATACTCAATAGCTTTTAGAACTACATTAAACAGCAATAATTCAAAGTAATTTTTTTGTAATGTTAAGTAATGAGTTCATCAAATCATTGTGGAGGAATTTTGGCCCACTCTTCTTTACATTATTACTTTTGTACATTTGTACATTAAGCACAAGGCTCCACACACGAGCCTTGTGCTTTGCGCTGGGAAGAGGGGGGAGGGGCGGTAGTTACACTCGCAGTAGCACAGGAACAGAGCAGGAGGGAGAGAAAGAGAGCCAGGGACAACAACATCACATTAGAAAGGTATAGTGATCATCCACAACTATTTTCAGTTGCAGATGATAAAGGATTCAGAAAGTTTATTCATGCAGGCCGAAATGACAGAGATGTGCATCTTCTTTTTGTTTTCATATTTTAATTTATATTTAATTGTGCTGTGGTCCTTTTTGTTGCTTCACTTTAAATTTATTTAAAAAGGAAAAAGCTGAAAATTTAAATAGTTAAAAGTTGAAATGTGAATAGTTGGTTTTTGTATTATATGATTTATTTATTACATTTTATGTGGAGTGAATAAATAAAAGTATATTTACCGTGGCCCCTAGAGACAAAGCACACACGAACTCCAAAACACGTGCAAACTCCGAAGCACATACAAACTCCAAAACACATAAAAACTACAAAACACATAAAAACTCCAAAACATGTAAAAACTCCAAAAAACGTACAAACTCCGAAGCACGTACAAAACCCCAGAAGTGCTCCAGGATGCTAGGCGCAGTGTTGAGGTTTTGTTACCTAGTGGCTACACAAGCCAGGAAGTACCAACGACTGGATTTGGTGTGTGGTAGTAACAGGTAAATGAACATTTTTTTAAATTATTTGAATATATATGCGTGCTTGTGTATTAATACACAAACCATACACATATGCTTTCAATTGTGTAATTCAAGTGATCTAGGTAGCTCAGTTAACGCTAGAAATGTGTTTTGGAATTTGTACGTGCTTTTTGGAGTTTGTACATGTTTTGTCTCTAGGGGCCAGCGCATATATTTATATATAAATATTAATTAATAATTAATAATAAATTAATAAATATTAATAATAAATTAATTAAAGTAACAAAACAACCTGAAGAGCCAGTTCAGAGCCGAAAGAGCCGGCTCTTTTTAGTGAGCCGAGCCGAAAGAGCCGGTTCTCTAAAAAGAGACGGAAATCCCATCACTACTGTTCATGTGCTACTGTGAGTGTAACTACCGCCCCTCCCCCCTCTGCTCAGTGCAAGCACAAGGCTGGCGTGCGGAGTGAAGCAAAAAAAAGTGCGAGAGAGAGGGTGAGAGAGAGAAAACAAAAACCACGGCTCGCGACGTTCACTTCAAAGAGCCATTTCTTTCGCGACAGACACATCACTACTGCTTATCAGTTCCACTTGCACAGAATAGATAAGAGAATCGATAAAAAATTGAATCGGTAAGTGATGTCGATAATGAAATTGGAACTTCTTAATTCTTATCTATTCCCATCCCTATATGCAATGCCTGCAAAAAAAAAATCACAAAATTATTATGAAATCAGTTTCATTCAAATAAATGATAACAAAACATAACGAAAAATAATACTCTTACTAACCTAAGAGTTTTCAGTTTACACTGGCAATTCCCCAGTCCATCAATCAATATCTCTGCACCTTCGTCATTTCTGCTGTAAAATGTATTATTGACCAGGTGCAGTTCAGTCAGCACAGAACGTGGCATACGAAGAGCTGAAACGATAGTTTTATATTCCCAAACAGAAAGATCCAAGCCTGAAATTCTGAAGAGATGGGAAAAAAAGATGGTTCTTCAGTATCTGATAACGTTTTAGAAGCATGCAAATGATTTACTTGACTGAAATCACTGCAATAGGAGTAATAGCACCCATAACACTTCACAGCATGACCTGAATAGGTTGGGTTTTTTCATTCTTTTTTTCTTTTCTTAGGTGTTTAATGTCACAGTGTGAGATTAATCAGTTAACAGGCAGAGTGCATGGATTCAAAGGTCTGGTCTGGCAGATATGACACACTTGAGAGGTACATTAGGTTTAGTCCTACAGGCTGTATTTATTTCTTTCATGTCCTCATATAGCTCTGATTGGTAGGTCAGTACTTTAACTTGGTCTGCTCATGCCTTGTACTAGTTTTTCTTCAGCTCCCAGAGCTCTAGCATCAGGTATTACGTCAGCTGGAGCCAGTGGCTCACACTGATAGGGCTTCTGTACTTGTGGAGCTTATACTGGAGTCTGTACTGTGGTGGGAGTCAGTCATTTGTTTACATTAGCAAGCTTCATTCCTTTGCTAGCTAGTGTTGCAAAACATTGCTGCTGTGAAGCCTCAAACACTCTATAGTAAAATGGGATGGTAATCTTGCGATGGAAAAACTCAATTGTTACTGAGCGACTGCACTGAATTCTTTGGGGTTTGCAAACTATTACAAGTAGCTGGAGCAACCAACTTGTTATCCAGTAAATTCAACCTCCCAGCAATGTGTTTCCAAACAATCACAGTCTGACTTTGACCAACTGCAGTCATTTTTAGACAGACAAGCTAAAGTTTGTAAATGTAAGAAGATGCATCAAGAAAGTTAGCGTGCACCAATGAGTGCAACTCTTCTGCTTCACTATTATCTGTCGAAGTGAAGATTTTAACTCCTACGAAGGTGAATTACTGAGATTTGAGGTGAGCAATTTCCTGTAAATTGTGCTGAATTTAAAATGAAATGTGTGTCTTGTGTTTTTTGGAATGAGAGGGTGAAATGTTATCAGTACAATTGCGTAACTGGATGGCTCAAAGCTGTGAGCACAGTGCTAAAACTCAGGATGTGTTCTGTAACTCTTTATCTGAGTGCTTAGAGCCCGTGCCCACATATTCCTACAGTACAATAGTACTGGTGTTTTATTGAAACAAAGCCAAACTCAATATGGAGGATAAGAGGAAAGGAAGGAGAGATTCATGTCACAAGACATGTACAAGGTACCCATTTCTGCGTGTCTTTTCTCAGCAGTGCGTACACACAGTGGTTTCCATGTTTCTTTATAACACATTGATGTTGTTAATGATACCACAGGTCTGTCAAAAAGCAGCTCTTGATGGGGCTGTGTTAGTGTGCTAGACTAATGTGTTTAATGTTATAGTGTGCAATATTGACTTCAAGTACTTATGGTTGTACACAGGCACATTTACACATATGGAACTGTAGCAGCATCTTCATTAACACATATCTGTTGTTGTAACACATGTGTTCTTGTAAAAGTCTGTTGTTACTCACAGACTTCAGGTTCGTGTAATAAAATGGATTTTAACAAAACATATCTCTTCTGAATAAATCCTGCGCTCCACCGGAGTCTCAGTCCTCAGAACCATACAGCAGCAATTTCAGGAGAAGAATTTACCCTTACATCGAAACATTATAATTCTTCTTCAGTCTCCTTTCATTTATTTTATTATATTTATTTTAAATTTACTGCTTTATTGTATTATAGTTGTTAGGACGTTACTTAGTCCCTTACATTAAAGCTTACTGATAAGCTTGCTTATCAAGTTGACTGTTCATAGGAGCACAAGAGGAGGAACAAAGCACTGCCCAAATATTGCAGTGCTCTCAAGTTGCTGAACTTAATAACATTCTTGTATAAAGAACCAACTTACCTTGCTTTCCTGCAGTTCCTCACAGCTGGAAGAAGTCTAAAGATACCTTTTCCTGATGGTCTGTATTTCTTGAGATTGAATTCATCCAGAGGTGTGTTTGACATCAGAATCAAGTCAGCCAGAGCTGAACACTCAACAGGAGAGAGCGGTGATTCAGGAAAACAATTTGGTTTCAGATACTTTCGTACTGAATCATGTAGGGAATTGTCTTTCAACTCAGTCAGGCAGTGGACAAGGTTTAGACATCTTTCAGCTGAGCAATCCAATAAATCTATATCTAAAAGACTTGACCGAATTTGCTCAATATTCGTTGAGTGTTCTTCAGTCTGTTGAATCAGACCTTGAAGCAGGTCTTGTGTTGATTGTAGAGACAAGCCAATAAGGAACCTGAGGAACATGTCCAGTTCTCCAGTCGTTCTAAGAGCCGAATTAGCTATTGTAATTTCAATCAGTTCATTCAAAGGTAGATCCACTGGAACTGTTTCCAAGATAGACTTGAGCTCTTCATCAGACCCTTTTAGCATGAAATCCTTGAGACTTTCAGAATCTATTTTTTTGTTTGCAAAACTGTGATATACAAAGAGAGCAGCAAAATACTCTTGAACTGTGAGATGCACAAAGCAGTAAAGTTTCTTTGTTAGGAACACACTCTCTTCTTTGAATATTGCTGTACACAACCCACAGTAAACTCCAGCTTTCGTTATATCTATGTCATACTTCTTCAGATCTCCAGCAGTGAATATGATCCGGCCTTTTTCCAGTTGTTCAAAAGCCAACCTGCCTAATTTCAAAATGAACTCTTCATTTGACTTAAAAAGCTCTGCTGTATCAGGCTCTTCCTGGTCGCCATATTTTTCATTAGCTATCATCATCTGAATAAGAAGGAAGTGTGTGTACATCCCAGTAAGAGTTGTGGGTATTTTTTGGTTTTCATCTTTGGTGTTTCCCATTTTACGCATCAAGTACTCAAAAACATCTACAGCAATCCAACAGAAGATAGGTATGTGACACATAATGTACAGGCTCCGTGACATTGTCATGTGTTCAATTATTTTTTCAGCGACTGCTTTGTCCTCAACTCTCTTTCTGAAGTACTCTATTTTTTGTGGATCATCAAATCCTCTGACCTCGGTCCACTGGTCGACATAATTAATAGGGATGCGTCGAACTGCTCCTGGTCTTGAGGTAATCCAAACAAGTGCAGAGGGAAGAAGATGTTTCCTGATAAGGTTGGTCACCAGAGTGTCCACTGAGGACACCTTCGTAGCATCATCCAGTATTGTGGTCGTTTTGAATTTCAGCTGAAGTTGACTTTCATCGAGACCATCAAAGATGAACAAAACTTCACGATCAGCCAAAGCTTTCGCAACTGCTATGGTTTTAAGTTCTGGATGGAATGTTTTCACAAGGTTCTCAAAGCTAATCTGATCATCTTGGACCAAATTTAGCTCCCTAAATGGAAACATAAGGATGAAGTCCAAGTCCTGATTGGCTTTTCCATCTGCCCAGTCAAGGATGAACTTCTTCACAGAGACAGTTTTTCCAATGCCAGCGACCCCCTTTGTCATCACAGTCCTAATGGCTTTCACTTCTTTGTCATCTTTCTCATGTTTAAAGATGTCATTAGAGTTGATTTTTGTACACTCAACAGTTTGATTTCTCGCTTTATCTTCAATCTCCCAGATCTCATGTTGTTTATTGACATGTTCACTCTCTCCTTGTATAATGTGAAGCTCTGTGTAAATTTTATCCAATGATTTTTCATCCTTACGAGACTTCCCAGTGCCTTCCAACTCCCATTGACACTTCTGCCTCAGATATTCTTTGTTCTTTTTGATGACCTCCTTGATGACATCTTCTGCTGTAGGTAAAGAGGAAAACCACCAATTTCAAAATAAAGCATGTTTTCTATTGTCTTCTATTGTCTAAATAAAATGTGGATATGCGATTTAAAAACCATTGCATTTTGTGTTTATTTGCAGTTTACGCAAATTTGTAACATTATATTAATTGTATTTAATAATTGTACAGTGCACCCGAAAAGTATTCACAGCAGTTCACGTGTTCCACATTTCGTCCTATTCCAAAATAGATACATTTTTTTTACTTTAAAATAAATTCTACACAGAGAAGGATACATAAAGTGAAAACTGTTTGGTTCACATTCACATGAATGTATTAGAAATTTGGAAAAAAAAAATATTGTTTTTTAAGGTGAAAAATGACTTTAATCCATTTTGGATTAAGACTGTAACATGACAAAATGTCAAATGCTGTAAATGCTTTCCCTATGCACTGTATACATAGTTACCAAACAACTGAAACATACTTTCACATGCCTGTGGCTCAATTTCTTTGAGGATTTTGTAGAAGGCAAATTTGACTTCTCTAGTAGTCAGTGAATTGTAGAGCTCCCTCATCTGATCCTGGCTAGTCCCAGCAGCTTTGATTTTGTTGTATATCTCCGGATGGATCATACCCCGCTGTCTCAGTTCATCAGCTATAGCCATCACCAAAGTGACGCTTTGAATGAGCTTAGTGCGGTTCTTGTCCACCAAGGCTGCATCTATGAAAAGGTTAAAAAAAAAAGTAAGACATGTTGTTTAGAACTTTAGAAGACAAAGAATGAAAGCATGTGCATTTTATGATCAGAGTTAATCATAAAATTATAATTATTAACTTACCTTTCATTTCTGTTACTGCTGAAGCAGACAGACAAGGACTAGAAAAAGGCAAAACTGCTTTAGCGATACATGGTTTATAAATCTACGCTAATAATTTATTTCATCTTTTACCTTAGAAATACTGATTGTATATTTACTTATAAGAAGATAATAAAGGTCTCACCTGAGGGCACTGAGTTCAGCAGTATCATTGCTGTTCTCACTGCAGTCATTTTCCCCAGAAGTTTCTTGAGCATGTGTGCATGCAGGCTCCTCCCTTCTTTCCTTCACTGTGTTTCCCCCCCTCTGCTGTCCAACAGGGAGGAGTGAACTTTCTTCACTCTTCTCAGCAGTGGAAATGTTGTCTTGCTCACAACTGTTTTCTTTCGTTTTTGCACAGCAATGTGCAGACCATAGGCTCCCCATGATGTTATTTCTTCACAGTCAGCTCAGTGACTCTGTCATTTGCATCTAAATATGAGTATTATTACATAGAAGTTCTGTTGTATTGCTACTGTCTTGAGAACAGCCAGACTTTCTTTTCCCTTTTCACCTAATGCAGAATTTATCATAGATATTTCAGTTTAACTAGAAACATTTATTTTGCTATATTCTTAATCGTCACTATGTAAAATATCTGACCGAACTACTCGCTGTTCAAAATATGTTTATTTTTTCTTACCTTTGTGTCTGATTTCCAGTAGCTGCTGCAGTAAAGCAAAGATGTATGTTGCTGGATCCAAACGATAGCAAGACAGGAAGTGAACCGTTGGCAGGATGGGCGGAAATTGAATTCTCTCTCTCTCTCACTGTTTGTGAATACTGCAACAACAACAAAAAAGTACTGAAAACGCTTTTTGATGGTTAGTGCTTTATGCTATTACACCATTACACTACAGATGCTCTGAAAATGATTTTTTATTAATCAACTGATACATTTCAAAATGCTTAACTTTGTACAGACATGACAAGAATAACACCAAGGCTGTTCTTTTTAGGAGGTTAGACTGTTAATTAGTAACTTGTTACGGTAAAGTGAAAGTATTCAGGACAGACTAGCGCCTGCTCTTTTTTTAGATAAATTTTATCAAAACTCTTTAACTTTTGTACACAGAGAGGAAATGTGCAGCTAAGTAAAAGCATTTAAACCATTTTCACAGCTGCTTATCTAAGGTTTGCACAATATCAGTGTAGCTGTACCTCTTGCAAATCTTCTGTACATATACAAAAAAAAACAAACTCATTCACAAAGTTTTTGCAACTTCCTAATGCAAAGTGCCAAATACTTACTTCGTATAAGTGTAGTCTCTCATTTTCAGCTGTTCAAGAAGAATCTTAGTCAGTTTAGCAATAAAACCAAATGTTATCCAAGACAGACTACTTTATAGACTGCAATAAACGTTTATTATGACTTAGCTTTTTGTTAAAGAGAAGCAGTTTGTAGTGGGCGGGTAAATAATTGCATAACATGTGCTGTGGTGTTACTACTTTTAAATGGAGTGTAACTCTTTAATCCTGAAACCTGGGGAAAATGAATAATGTTTCAATGTTTGACACACGTAATGTGTAAAAGACACAGACGATCTGCTGACTTGGTAACTGCAAAGCGCCAAAGCTCCTCTGGCATTAAAATCAGCACAAAAACCATCCACCTGGAGCATCCATGGCCGAGCAGCTCCTGAAGGTGTCCCAGTGCTTTTGTCCCTCAAGTGTGGGTATTCGGCGACAGTCTGCAAATGCAACACCGAAGAGAGAGAGACTACACAAATATTTGAAAACCTTGGTAACCAACATCCCTTGAGTTTGCTTTTGCTGTAGCAGAACTAGAGGAAAAATTCAATTGTCCAAGCTTCACACTCATGCAGAGGTCTCATTTTGTTGATACTGTAAGTTTTTGGTTGGGCAAAAAGAAAAAGAGCCTTACGTTTTTTGGTTTGTTTGTTTTTTCGAGCTTTGTTTTTAATCGGGAAAGAAACATTGAATCCTTTCACGCTTAGTCTGCCATCACAGAAATCACTTCACACAAACCTGTGTATATTTGCATTTATTGAAAGTTTTCCTGAAACTCACTTCTTGAACACACCTTTGTGATGTGTGCAGCTTTAGAGTAATCCAATTCCAAAGTATTCATGAAAGAAACCAAAGTACTAGTCATTGTCAAGAGATGTATTCTAAGACACTTCTTCAGCTGAGAATCAGAGAGGAGAAAGACACAGTTTTACTTGTATACAAGGACAGCACAGAGTACTCGAACTGAGACTGAGGGCTCTGATACTCGCCCTGAGAGACTACCCTGGTCTTTATTTATAGATCAGTGGGCGTTTGTTCCTTACATTGGAATGCGGAAGTGTATATGTGTGTGTGTCAGAGTGTGACCCCATAAACAACTTCCCTTAACCTGCTGGTCTGAAAAATCCAACAGTTCATCTATATGTAAAAAAGGCACTTAGACTAAAACGGACAAAGCTACGTTAATCCTACCGTAAAACAATAAGACAAGGTACGACCTTTCCCATGCTCCTAGGATCTGGGGGTGAACGCCAGAACACCCTGGAATGTACACCAAGTTGTTACAGACCTCCTAGGATGAGACATTCTTTCAGTATGCCACCAACTATATACTTCTAAACGCAAATGATTACATGCAGTATTCTACCATATGCAAACTTATATCATTAAAAGATTATACTGACTACTAAGTACAATTTTCCATTGACAGTCATAAAGAATAAAACCCCACAAAGAGCACAATAAAGTTTTATTAACAACAATAATAATAACAATAATAATAATGCAACATTGTTTTGGAGATGTATATTAGAGGTAAACTGTACTATATTTTGAAGTAATGCACTAATTGAATCATGGTGACCTTAACAGTGATATGCAACACTGTCCTTAACAATCTGAAAGCAGACAAAGAAAGAAGAGCTTGAAACAAAAGTTCACCGTTTTCCATCTGAACCGAAAATACTGATGAAAGGCACAAGTTACAAAGTGCAGCTTCTTTAGCTTTATGTGACCATTAAGGTTTATGGTACTTAAAAACTATGTGAGCAAAACACTGGCCCCGAAACAACATCAGCACAAGGACTGTCCATGCTGTCCAGCACAAACTCAAGAGTGAGCAGCTGGAAATTTAAATAGGCGGCTTCATGTCCTCTTCCCAACTACTCGGGTATGACTGAAGTAGCGACTGCACTATAAGGTCCATACCGGCCAAATACATCTTTACCCACCACAGCCGCACACACCCTGTGACCAGGCTTATACTTTCTGACCAGCACACACATGGGCAAATTCAAGGCCTTCACCTCACCGAGGATATTCCAGTCTGGGAAAGCGCCACTGCCCTTAACCTTTTCCATAGTTAGGAAGATCCTGCAACAGGGACAAAGAACAGAAAAAAACAATATCATCAGTGAGTAACTTAAAGTCAAGATTACTAGTAAAGCCTAAGAACTCACTGACTGCTTCCATCAGGTGGTTACAAAAACTGGCAGCAGCGTCACAGTGAGATCCTCATGAGGACCTTTTGTTTTTCATATTGGTCGTAGGGCTGA